>NW_017213891.1:0-15180 GCF_001704415.2 Capra hircus | reverse complement strand
GCCCCTGAAAGAATTTATTACCCTTAAGGCTCCAGGACGTTTGGTTCTTGCAACATTTCATAGAAGATAGATTAGCTTATTGATAGAAGATAGATTATCTATTTGTGATGTACACAACGGTAAGGGTCTTGTGATTGTATTTGGAGATTAAGAACAATCTTGTGAATGTCAGAAGTCACGTACTTTATCCTATATATACTGCAGCACAATAAAGGAAGGCATCAGCCATTTTGGTCTGATCCTCTCAACCCCATCTTTCGTCTCTCTCTCTTATTTTTCTTAGCGGGACGCTCCGTTCTCTCCCTATGCAGGTGTGACTCTTGCTTGTGCTGGCCGCGGCAATCGTTATTCACAAGGAGAAAAGTACCTGGACCTGGGACATGCTCACTGGTGCCCCTGAGCAGAACATGTATCACACGTATCACACAAGCAGCAAACTCAAGTTTGTAAATCAGTTCTCCCTTCACAACTACAGTCATTCTCCGTTTTTTTTTCTGATATCACTAATAAAAATATTGTTTATAAATGTACTCCTTTCGTTGATTTCATCAACCTGAACACAAAATCATTAAACTAGCATTACAGTGGGCTTCCCTGGTGGCTCAGCTGGTAAGAATCCCCCTGCAATGCAGGAGACCTGGGTTTGATCCCTGGGTTGGGAAGATCCCCTGGAGAAGGGAAAGGCTATACCCACTCCAGTATTCTGGCCTGGAGAATTCCAGGGACTATACAGTACTTGGGGGCACAAAGAGTTGGACACAACTGAGCAACTTTGACTTTCACTCACAGTAGTATCTTCTGACAGCACAAAGCCTCTGAGTACACAGACGGGATGTGGGGGAGGTGGAGAGTGTACCTAGGGAAGAGCAAGGGGAAGAGGTATGTGCAATAAAATCAGGAATAAAAATAAACTGAAAAGGGTGTCGCGTGTAAGTAGTAAAATACAATGTGCAGCCAAATCCTTGGCAACGAGATGAAATTACTCTTAGAACATTCAATTAAGCCACTATTTTGAGAAACTAGTTGGAAAAAGATGGCTAAGCAGCAAACTGCTGAACATCACCCTGAGAAACAGCTAAATGACAGCTATGTAGTCAAAGTGGACAGACGAACATATGAATAAAGATATAAGCGTTTTGTGTGTTGGAAGTTATATTGCTTTGAGTAAATCCTTAAGAATTTGATGGTTTAAGGCTAAGTCAGAAGAAACTCTCATTAAGCAGCTCTTTAGTGACAGGTGTTTCAATAGGTGATTGTTGTTGTTGAGTCGGTCAGTCGTGTCTGACGCTTTGCGACCCCATGGATTGCAGCATGCCAGGCTTCCTGTCCTTCACCATCTCCCGGAGCTTGCTCACACTTGAGTCCATTGAGTTGGCGATGCCACAAACCACCTCGTCCTCATGCTCTGTCGTCCCCTTCTCCTCTTGCCTTCAGTCTTCTCAGCATCAGCATCAATAGGTGATAGAAGCACCCAACTCTGTTCCCCATGCTCTGTGGTGCATGTAATGCTACAGAGATACCCGTGCACACACTGTCCCCAGATACCATGTATGTACTTATGTCCTTAATCTGAGAACCAGTCAATAAGGAGTTCATGTCTCAGCCACAGTCAGCTCCCGGTCTTGTTTTTGCTGATGGTATAGAGCTTCTCCATCTTTGGCTGCAAAGAATGTAATCAATCTGATTTCGGTGTTGACCATCTGGTGATGTCCATGTGTAGAGTCTTCTTTTGTGTTGTTGGAAGAGGGTATTTGCTATGACCAGTGCGTTCTCTTGGCAAAACTCTATTAGCCTTTGCCCTGCTTCATTCTGTACTCCGAGGCCAAATTTGCCTGTTACTCCAGGTATTTCTTGGCTTCCTACTTTTGCATTCCAGTCCCCTATAATGAAATGGGCATCTTTTTTGGGTGTTAGTTCTAGAAGGTCTTGTGGGTCTTCATAGAACCGTTCAACTTCAGCTTCTTCAGCATTACTGTTCGGGCATAGACTTGGATAACTGTGATACTGAATGGTTGGTCTTTGGAAACGAACAGAGATCATTCTGTCATTTTTGGGATTGCATCCAAGTACTGTATTTCAGACTCTTTTGTTGACTGTGATGGCTACTCCATTTCTTCTAAAGGGATTCTTGCCCACAGTAGTATATGTAATGGTCATCTAAGTAAATTCACCCATTCCAGCCCATTTAGTTTACTGATTGCTAAAATGTCAATGTTCACTCTTGCCATCTCCTGTTTGACCGCTTCCAATTGGCCTTGATTTCATGAACCTAACATTCTAGGTAGCTATGAAATCTTGCTCTTTACAGCATTGGACTTTACTTCCATCACCAGTCACATCCACAACTGGGTGTTGTTTTGCTTTGGCTTTGTCTGTTCCTTCTTTCTGGAGTAATTTCTCTACTGATCTCTAGTAGCAATTCAGGCACCTACCGACCTGGGGAGTTCATCTTTCAGTATCCTATATTTTGCCTTTTCATACTGTTCATGGGTTCTCAAGGCAAGAATACTGAAATAGTTTTCCATTCCCTTCTCCAGTGGACCACGTTTTGTCAGAGCTCTCCACCATGACCCATCTGTCTTGGATGGCTCTACACGGCATGACTCATAGTTTCACTGAGTTAGACAAGGCCGTGGTCCATGTGATCAGATTGGTTAGTTTTCTGTGATTGTGGTTTTCAGACTGTCTGCCCTCTGATTGAGAAGGATAAGAGGCTTATGGAAGCTTCCTGATGGGAGAGACTGACTGAGGGGAAAACTGGGCTTATTCTGATGGGCGGGGCCATACTCAGTAAATCTTAAATCCAATTTTCTGTTGATGGGCAGGGCTGTGTTCCCTCCTTGTTATTTGAAAGTGACAAATAGATTCAAGGGATTAGATGTGATAGACAGAGTGCCTGAAGAACTATGGAGGCAGGTTTCTGACATTGTACAGGAGGCAGTGATCAAGACCATCCCCAAAAAGAAATGCAAAAAGGCAAAATGATAGTCTGAGGAGGCCTTACAATAGCTGTGAAAAAGAGACGTGAAAGGCAAAGGAGAAAAGAAAAGATCTATCCATTTAAATGCAGACTTCCAAAGAATAGCAAGAAGAGATAAGAAAGCCTTCCTCGGTGATCAATGCAAAGAAATAGAGGAAAACAACAGAATGGGAAAGACTAGAGATCTCTTCAAGAAAATTAGAAATACCAAAGGAATATTTCATGCAAATATGGACGCAATAAAAGAACAGAAATGGTATGGACCTAACAGCAGAAAAGATATTAAAAGAGGTGGCAAGAATACATAGAAGAACTGTACAAAAAAGAGCTACACGACCCAGATAATCACAATGGTGTGATCACTAACCTAGAGCCAGACATCCTGGATATGTGAAGTCAAGTGGGCCTTAGGAAGCATGACTACAAACAAAGCTAGTGGAGGTGATGGAATTCCAGTTGAGCTATTTCAAATCCTGAAAGATGATGCTGTGAAAGTGCTGCACTCAATATGCCAGCAAATTGGGAAAACTCAGCAGTGGCCACAGGACTGGAAAAGGTCAGTTTTCATTCCAATCCCAAAGAAAGGCAATGCCAAAGAATGCTCAAACTACCGCACAATTTTACTCATCTTCATTTCAGTTCAGTTCAGTCGCTCAGTCGTGTCCGACTCTTTGTGACCCCATGAATCAGCAACGCCAGGCCTCCCTGTCCATCACCAACTCCCGGAGTTCACTCAGTTGCATCCATCGAGTCAGTGATGCCATCCAGCCATCTCATCCTTGGTCGTCCCCTTCTCCTCCTGCCCCAATCCCTCCCAGCATCAGAGTCTTCTCCAATGAGTCAACTCTTTGCATGAGGTGGCCAAAATACTGGAGTTTCAGCTTTAGCATCATTCCTTCCAAAGAAATCCCAGGGTTGATCTCCTTCAGAATAGACTGGTTGGATCTCCTTGCAGTCCAAGGGACTCTCAAGAGTCTTCTCCAACACCACAGTTCAAAAGCATCAATTCTTTGGCGCTCAGCCTTCTTCACAGTCCAACTCACACATCCATACATGACTACTAGAAAAACCATAGCCTTGACTAGATGGATCTTAGTTGGCAAAGTAATGTCTCTGCTTTTGAATATGCTATCTAGGTTCCCCATAACTTTTCTTCCAAGGAGTAAGCGTCTTTTAATTTCATGGCATAATCACCATCTGCAGTGATTTTGGAGCCCAAAAATAAAATCTGACACTGTTTCCACTGTTTCTCCATCTATTTCCCAGGGAGTGATGGGACCGGATGCCATGATCTTCGTTTTCTGAATGTTGAGCTTTAAGCCAACTTTTTCACTTTCCTCTTTCACTTTCATCAAGAGGCTTTTTAGTTCCTCTTCACTTTCTGCCATAAGGGTGGTGTCATCTGCATGTCTGAGGTTATTGATATTTCTCCCGGCAATCTTGATTCCAGCTTGTGTTTCTTCTAGTCCAGCGTTTCTCATGATGTACTGTGCATAGAAGTTAAATAAGCAGGGTAACAATGTACAGCCTTGACGTACTCCTTTTCCTATTTGGAACCAGTCTGTTGTTCCATGTCCAGTTCTAACTGTTTCTTCCTGGCCTGCATACAGATTTCTCAAGAGGCAGGTTAGGTGGTCTGGTATTCCCATCCCTTTCAGGATTTTCCACAGTTTATTGTGATCCACACAGTCAAAGGCTTTGTCATAGTCAATAAAGCAGAAATAGATGTTTTTCTGGAACTCTCTTGCTTTTTCCATGATCCAGCAGATGTTGGCAATTTGATCTCTGGTTCCTCTGCCTTTTCTAAAACCAGCTTGAACATCAGGAATTTCATGGTTCACGTATTGCTGAAGCCTGGCTTGGAGAATTTTGAGCATTACTCTACTAGCATGTGAGATGAGTGCAATTGTGCAGTAGTTTGAGCATTCTTTGGCATTGCCTTTCTTTGGGATTGGAATGAAAACTGACCTTTTCTAGTCCTGTGGCCACTGCTGAGTTTTCCAAATTTGCTGGCATATTGAGTGCAGCACTTTCACAGCATCATCTTTCAGGATTTGAAATAGCTCAACTGGAATTCCATCACTCCACTAGCTTTGTTCGTAGTGATGCTTTCAAGGCTCACTTGACTTCACATTCAGATGTCTGGCTCTAGATGAGTGATCATACCATCATGATTATCCAGGTCGTGAAGATCCTTTTTGTACAGTTCTTCTGTGTATTCTTGCCATCTCTTCTTAATATCTTCTGCTTCTCTTAGTTTATATCATTTCTGTCTTTATCGAGCCATCTTTGCATGAAATGTTCCTTGGTATCTCTAATTTTCTTGAAGAGATTCTAGTCTTCCATTCTGTTGTTTCCTCTATTTCTTTGCACTGATCGCTGAAGAAGGCTTTCTAATCTCTTCTTGCTATTCTTTGAAGCTCTGCATTCAGATGCTTATATCTTTCTTTTCTCCTTTGCTTTTCGCTTCTCTTCTTTTCACAGCTATTTGTAAGGCTTCCCAGACAGCCATTTTGTTTTTTTGCATTTCTTTCCATGGGGATGGTCTTGATCCCTGTCTCCTGTACAATGTCACGAACCTCATTCCATAGTTCATCAGGCACTCTATCTATCAGATCTAGGCTTAAATCTATTTCTCACTTCCACTGTATAATCATAAGGTATTTGATTGAGGTCATATCTGAATGGTCTAGTGGTTTTCCCTGTTTTCTTCAATTTAAGTCTGAATTTGGTAATAAGGAGTTCATGTCTTAGCCACAGTCAGCTCCAGTTTTGTTTTTGCTGACTGTATAGAGCTTCTCCATCTTTGCTGCAAAAATATAATCAATCTGATTTCGGTGTTGACCATCTGGTGATGTCCATGTGTAGCGTCTTGTGTTGGAGAGGGTGTTTGCTATGACAGTGCATTTTCTTGCAAAACTCTATTAGTCTTTGCCCTGCTTCATTCCGTATTCCAAGTCCAAATTGCCTGTTACTCCAGGTGTTCTTGACTTCTACTTTTGCATTCAGTCCCTATAATGAAAAGGAATCTTTTTTGACTAGCAAAGTAATGCTCAATTCTCCAAGCAGGCTTCAACAGTACATGAACTGTGAACTTCCCAATGTTCAAGCTGGATTTAGAAAAGGCAGAGGAACCAGAGATCAAATTGCAACATCCGTTGGATCATAGAAAATGCAAGAGAGTTCAGAAAAACATCTACTTCTGCTTATTGACTATGCAAAGCTTTGACTATGTGGATCACAACAAACTGTGGAAAATTCTTAAGAAATGGGAATACAGGCACCTGACCTGCTTCCTGAAAAATCTGTGTGCAGGTCAAAAGCAACAGTTAGAACTGGACATGGAATATCAGACTGGTTCCAAATCAGGAAAGAATACATCAAGGCTGTATATTGTCACCTGCTTATTTCACTTATATGCAGAGTACATCATGAGAAGTGCTGACTGGATGAAGCACAAGCTGGAATCAAGATTGCTGAAGAAATATCAATAACCTAGATAGGCAGATGACACACCTTTATGACAGAAAGCAAAGAGGAACTATAGAGCTCTTGATGAATGTGAAAGAGGAGAGTGAAAAAGTAGGCTTAAATTTAGCCTTTGAAAATGAAGATCATGGCATCCGTCCCATCTTCGTGGCAAATAAATGGGAAACAGTGGAAACAGTGACAGACTTTATTTTGGGGCTCCAAAATCACTGCAGATGGTGATTGCAGCCATGAAATTAAAAGATGCTTGCTCCTTGGAAGAAAAGTTATGACCAACTTAGACAGCATATTAAAAAGCAGAGACATTACTTTGTCAACAAAGGTCCATGTAGTTGAAGCTATGGTCTTTCCAGTAGTCGTGTATGGATGTGAGAGTTGACTATAAAGAAAGCTGAGCGCAGAAGAATTGATGCTTTTGAACTGTGGTGTTGGAGAAGACTGTTGAGAGTCCTTGGCAGCAAGGAGATCCAACCAGTCCATCCTAAAGGAAATCAGTCCTGAATATTCATTGGAAGGACTGATGCTGAAGCTGAAACTCCAATATTTTGACCACCTGATGCAAAGAACTGACTCATTGACAAAGACCCTGATGATGGGAAAGATTGAAGGCGGGAGGAGAAGGTGATGACAGAGGATGAGATGGTTGGATGGCATCACCGACTCAATGGACATGAGTTTAAGTAAACTCCAGGAGTTGGTGATAGACAGGGAGGCCTGGCATGCTGCAGTCCATGGGGTCACAAAGAGTCGGACACGACTGAACAACTGAACTGAACATATGTACCTACAGTGCATCATCTCTTACTGTAAACAACAGCATGAGGCCCAGCTCACTGCACATCAGTGTCATTAGAACAATTGAAACTTGCTGCTTTTTTCCTGGAGGCCTCCAGCTGCTGTTATCACTTTAATGTTCTCATCTAGACACAGAATAGCTACCCTATGGCGCAGTGGATGGGAATTCCCCTGCCAATACAGGGGACATGGGTTGGATCCCTGTTGAGGAAGATTCTACGTGCCAGGAACAACTAAGCCCCTGCGCCACAACCACTGAGCCTACCCTCCTGAGTCTGCAAGCCGCAAGTACTGAGCCAACACGCTGCAACTACTGAAGCCCACGTGCCTAGAGCCTGCACTCCGCAACAAGAGAGGCCATTGCAATGAGAAAACTGCACACCGCAACAAAGAGTAGCCCCCGCTCACTGCAACTAGAGAAAGCCTGTGTGCATCACCAGAGACCCAGCACAGCCAAAAATAGATAATAAATAAATTTAAAAAGGAAAAAGAGCCACCACAGCCCCAGGTCCCTGGACAGTATTTTAAAAGTTAATTTTTTTTCTTCCTGGCTAGTCTCTTTCCCATTAAGCAGGGAGCTTTAATGCTTTATTGCCTCAGTGAAGGTGTATAAAAGAGCAGAAGGCAGTCTTGCTTTACAGTGGGACATCTTTAGTAAGAAAGTTGAAGGGAACTGATTGCCTGTAGCCTTGGCTTCCTGCAGGGCCGCAGGAAGGAGGCAAAGCCCCAGAGAGGAAAGGCAGTGGGACCCTTAGCATTGCACACAGGTCCCGTGGTCCCAAGTGGGGCAGGGGAACAAAGGTGTCACCAGATCTGAGGGGTTCCTGGGAATGGTACAGAATCTGCCTCGGTGTTAACCTTCAACAGTCACTGACTGGAATTGGGGAAGATCGTGGAACCTTCACCTTATGTGGAACCCGGGAACACTGAGAGCCAGCTGAGCTAGCCATTTTAAACAAGACTCTTGAGCATCCATGGATTTTGGTACCTGTGGGGGGTTCTGGAACCACTCCCCCAGGGATACCAAGAGACGAGTGTATTTGGCCTGTCTGTCAAAACAGCGCTCAGAGGCAGAAACTCCATTGATTTGGAAAACAAAGGAACTGCTGGACTGTGAGTTGGACTTTGTGGACTGAGAACATGTATTCTCTATACAGTCATTGGGAGAATTGTACAGGGTTTTGTACCCCGTTGACATAGCTCAGCTGGAGCTACGTTTTCCAGAATTTCCTCCCTTTGTATTGTACACATTAGGCGTGGCCACGAGAGAAAAATCGCGAGGGTTTGGAAAGCAGACGCAAAGCGGTGGCCAAGATGCTCTGGAGGTCAGTCTGGGGTCTGAGTGCTGCTGGGCTCACACTCCCATCGCCGACCTCCTTGGCTCATCTCACTATTGAGGGGCCACAGCTGGCCCACGCCTCCTCCAGCGCCTGCTGCTCCTTCCAGGATGCTTCCTAAATAAAGGACTTGCACTCAAATCCTAATCTCAGGGGTGGCTTTTGAGAAAAACCAACCTAAAACAGCCCTCATTGGTTGGAACAATGTACTGAATCGGACAAGGTTCAAGGTAAACTTATGTCCTAAGGTCTTAGAAACCATCTCCATGCATATGGGGAGATGCCTACAAGGTCTAATCCTCGCTGCACCAAGAGTGACACCAGGGCAGCTGCAGGTCTCAGAGCTGGAGCTGGCCTCTGGCTCTGCCTGTGCGGAAGTCCAGGGGGGGTCCATGGGTCCCAGGTCTCCAAGAATTCTGCATCCCGTCCAGCATTCCAGTAGAATGTGTGTTGTTAGTGTAGAGGACCTACTGGTGCAGATAAAGAGAGGCATCTGAGTATGACCCATCTGAGTCATCTGAGTCCCCATTTCCTTCCTAAAGACCTGGTGGCTCAGATGGTGAAGAATCTGCCTGCAGTGCGGGAGACCCAGGTTCTATCCAGGGTCAGGAAGATCCCCGGAGAAGGGAATGGCTAACCACTCCAGTATTCTTGCCTGGAGGATTCCATGGATAAAGGAACCTGGTCAGCTACAGTCTGGAGATGACTGAGCAACTAACACACACACTCTTCCTTCCTTAAAACCTACCTTAGCACCAGATCCTGGTCCAAAGAAACACAAGGGACTTCCCTGGCAGCCCAGTGGTTACGACTCTAGGCTTCCACTGCATGGGGCGCAGGTTTGTTCCCGGTTGGGGAACTAAGGTCCCGCATGTTGCACAGTGCAGCCAAAAAAAAAAAAATTTTATTAAAAAAACAGAAGAAGAAACACAAATCTGACTCCAGACAGCCCTGAAAGCAACAAAGACTTTACTAAATATCTCTGCGATCAGCAAAGCCTTTACTAAACCACCTCAGAGAGGTCAGTTGAGGAAGAAGTAACATTATCCGTATTACCTGAGAGACAGTATGGATCTACACATCTCCCAGCCATCTAGTTTGCACTGGCCGGTGGGGTTTCCAAATCACATAAACCAAGACTTGTCCTCAAGAGGTTGAGTGAGAGAATGGATAATGTTGTAGGAGAGTAAGGATGGGAGGAGGGGTTGCTGATGAATTATACTTCAAAAGTTTTTGTCCCTGTCACATAGGAAAATTAATGCTTTAAACTGACCATAAATTCAGGATTCACCACACCCTCCTCACCAGAAAGTCAGGCCTCCTCTCAGAACAATTAACATAGACTTATGGCTGATTCATGTTGTTGTATGATAGAACCAAAAACACAACACTGTAAAACAATTACCCTCCCATTAAAATTTTTTTTTTAAATAAATAAATGACCAAAACAATAGCACATCTACCTCTCAAGCTCCTCTCACTTCCTCTGGAAGCCAGTTCCAAATTCAAATAGGTACCATAGGGAGGATTGCTAATGACCTCCTAACCCATTAGTAACATTCTTTAAGTCAGCTTCACCGGCTGATGCAGGTAACCTGACCCATTGCCCCCTGGCAACATGTGAGTGTCTCTATTTGCCATGGTACAGTCGTGCTCACAGTTCTCAGGTAGCATTTACTACTGTCCAGACAGTAAAATCCAGGCAAGTACAACAGGGCTTCTGAAATTGGCTGACCTCTAAGTCCTTTCCTATTTTATTCTCTTTGGCACTGATATATGAAGTAAAGGCTTATGCAGTTGAGACAGTGCCAAAATTTCATTTTCTCTGTTATTGGAGAGGAAGCAGGAGAAAAGAAAACACAAAACAGGGCTCACGTTGTTTTTCTCACAGGGGCCCCCTTGCTTCCTGGGCAGTTTGCCTCTGGAGGGAACAGCGAGGCCACTGCTTGTGGGAACAGAAACTCTAAGTTGCATCAGAAATGGCAGCCACTGCCCTTGAAGGCTGAGCAAACTCCCTAAGGTACCCAAGCAGTAGGCAAAGGAATTCAGAGGCAGTAAATGCTTGTGCCTCTGTTCCCTCCACCTAGAAAAATGCAGGCAACGAGTTGTCAAGTGGGAAAAGATATTTTTCAGCTAGCAAAGCCTGATATCCAAAATATACATACTCCAGTCAGTCAGTAAAAAGAAAAATAACCAAAGAAAAATGGGCAAAAGACTTGAATAGGCATTTCATAAAATTTAAAAATATATGAAAAAGATTCTCCAGTGCATTAATTACTAGAATAAAGCAACTTCAGACAATAATGAGATATCTTTACACATCTTTAAGCAAGAATTAAAACATCTGATAAAATCAAATGATACTGAGGATGCAAAACAATGGGATCTCTTGGCTGGTGAGAGAATAAATCTGTTTAATTAGGAAAAGCCCTTTGACAATATCTAGTACAATTGAGCGATGGCACCCCACTCCAGTACTCTTGCCTGGAAAATCCCATGGACGGAGGAGCCTGGTAGGCTGCAGTCCATGGGGTCGCTAAGAGTCAGACACGACTGAGCGACTTCACTTTCACTTTTCACTTTCATGCATTGGAGAAGGAAATGGCAACCCACTCCAGTGTTCTTGCCTGGAGAATCCCAGGGACAGAGGAGCCTGGTGGGCTGCCATCTATGGGGTTGCACAGAGTCGGACATGACTGAAGCGACTTAGCAGCAGCAGCAGCAGCAGCAGTTCAATTGAATATGCATAGATGCTGAGTACAGAGCCTTCCACCATCTGTCCCAAACCTGACCACTTCTCTTCCATGTCTCTGAGGACCTGTCAGACCTAGTTTAGCTATATGAAGAAATAAGGTCTGATTTGGGGACTGATTTTCCTTCCCTCCCACCCTCCCTTCTTTCTCCCATCCTTCCTTCTTTCACTTTTTCAAAAGAGAGAGATAAAACATACATGTATAAAATGCATAGAACATACTTGGACAGTTTAACAAACACTTGTCCGTTGGTATCTGTAGGGCATTGGTTTCAGGACTCAGCATGGATACCAAAATCTCAGACGCAACGTTCCCTGATGGTGTAGTATAGTCAGCCCTCCGGATTGTGGTTCAACATCCATGGATAATGAGGGACCAACTATAATTTCAAAGCAATTCTGTGTAAGCAACACCTAGATCAAGAAATAGTAACTATTAGCCTCCAAGAAGCCTGTATATGTCCCCTGAGTAGTCACAACTCCCTCTCTCCCCATTAGAATTGACTACTATTATCCTGACATCCTTGATAGCAACTTCTCTCTTATTATTTGTAATGTTACCACCTATCTTTGAACTTTACGTGTATGGATTCCTATTGAATACATTCTTCTGTGTCAACATTCTTTCCCTCAACATTAAGTTTATGAAAGTGAAGTAAATCACGTAGCTATAAGCCGCTCCTTTTCATCGCTGTATTGTATTCCCTCATATGAATATAATACAATGCATTGTTCCATTCTGTTCTTCATGGACAGTGTTGTTTCCCGTTTGAGGCTCCCAGGAACAAAGCTGCCAAGAACATTCTTGCCCATAAATCCTGGTGCACAGGTGCAAGAGCTTTTCTAGGTGATGACCTAGTGTGGCTTCCCTTTAATCCAGCCTTAGTGCATTCATGCTTCTTGCCTGTCTCCTCTTTCAAAACTAGCCCTCAGAAAAGGTCATAAATTCACTCATGCTAAGGTAGGAATGGCTGAGAAATATTACTCTCTATCCTCTCCCATAGAACTGTGAACTGACAGCAAATGAATAGATTTCTACTTGTAGAATTTCTGGTATCTGGAGGCCAGGGGAGAAACTCATTAGGGTTGGCCCTAGGAAGAAAGTATCACATAATGATAACGCTGTGAAGCGAAGAAAACAAAGCTCAAAACAAATCACCAAGGTGTTATATTGATTTTTTTAAAATCTCACTTCATGCTTTCAGTAATCTTGTGAGAGGGAAAAAGAACCATAAAGACTGTTCTGTTTGAAAAGTCAAAAACCAGTCACAAGAAGTGAAGTCAGTCGGCAGATAATGGTTGAGCTGACTGCAGTGGTCAAAAAGAAATCCTCAAGGCCAAATGCCCACGCTTGAGGCCCAGCTCCATCAGCTAAGCGAGTCATCTACTCCAAGCTTGTTTCCTTGACTGTGAAATCAGCATGATGATAGTACTTACTTTATAGAGTTGTTGCAAAGCTAAAATAAGGAAACAACTAAATTCCATTTCACATAGTGTTTGCCACTTAGTAAAGTGCTCAAACAGTATTAGATATTGTTCTGCATACTTTTATCATTTGAAGCTGAGCAGGGGTTCTTTCTGTGACAGCAAGTAAGCAAATGATCTGATGCTATTAGGGATCCTGGCAAGCTTACAGTGTAAAGGGGAGAGAAGAGGAAAAGAAAGTAAAAGTGAAGCTGGAGTGGGACATGAGAGGGGCACATCTGCTAGGTGGGGGAAAGTGCTGAATTTTCAGGGTAGGGGCTGCTGAAGGCCAGCCAGTGGTGTGAGCGGAAGGCCTGAGGCCAGGGAGGCAGGGGATGCTATAATAGGTCCAGCCCAGAGAGAGGTTTGAGTGGGTCTTGCTCAGGTCAGGACAGAGAGGTCAGCTGTAGTGAATACATGAATAGCAACTGCAGGGAAAGAAGTGGGGCAGAGAGCAGTTAACAGATAAGGATGTGCACACCCCACAGGGTGGCTGAAAGTCAGTGCTCCTGTGCGAGCTGACGGCCACCCATCTCAAGGACCAGTGAGTCACTCAGCTTTTCTCTTAGCTTAGAAGTTTGTTCATTCCACTTGCAGGCATAGCCACAGCAGGAAAGTGTGTGGTGTGTGTGTGTGTGTGTGTGTGTGTGTGTGTGTGTGTGTGTGTGTGTCTGCCTATCTGTCTGTCCCAAGGGGCAACTCGCAGCCAATGAAGAATGAAGGTTGACAGATAAATGTCCCAACCTCTCATTCTTCAGAGGGACAATTCTGGTGGTTTTTACCTGGTTCTTCAAAGAGTCTCTAGGGAGATTGTGCCAATTGTTCACAGTGATAACCAGCCCAGTAATGCATCTTTCATTGGCTTTCCCTTTTCCCTTGTATCACTCTCCCCTGTTCCTTATTGTCTTCCTAAGATATGCTCTCAAATAAACTACTGTCACCAAAGTCTTTGTCTCAGTTCTTCTTTAGGAGGGACCCAAACAAAGTCAGAAGGGCTTCCCAGGTGGTGCAAAGGGAAAGAATCTGCTTACCAAGGCAGGAGACACAAAAGACATGGGGTGGATCCTTGAGTCAGGAAGAGCCCCTGGTGTAGGAAGTGGCAACCTGCTCCAGTAGTCTTGCCTAAAAAATTCTGTGAACAAAAGAGCCTTGTGGGCTACACCATCTGTGGGGTCACAAAGAGTCACACAACTGAGCAACTGAGCACAGGCAAAGTCATATTATTATCACCTAATCAAATCAAACAAATGCTCCCCACCCCAAACCCCAACTTAAACCCTGTCGAAGAAATGTGACCAAGATGGAAATTAGCAATGCTTTTTTGCCAAAAAAAATTTCAAGAATTAATTGAGTCAGATCATAGCAAAAGTTAAATGCATTCAGACAGACTAACCAAATGTGGATGGACATATGAATAGAAGAAAAAAAAAAGTATTAGAGGGCTTCCCTGGTGCTCAGTGGTAAAGAATCCACCTGCTGATGCAAGAGGCATGGATTCAGACCCTGGTCTGGGAGGATCCCACATGCACCGAGAGCCACTATGCCTGTGTGCCACAACTACTGAGCCTGTGCTCTAGAGCCTGGGAGCCACAACCACTGAGCCCACACACTGCAACTACTAAAGCCTGCACACCCTAGAGCCCGTGCGCCACAGAGAAGCCATTGAAATGGAAGACCCACGCACCACAGCTAGAGAGGAGCCCTCATTCACCACGACTAGAGAAATGCCCGAGCAGCAACAAAGACTCAGCACAGCCAAAAATAAATAAATAAGTAAACTGTAAAAATATGTTAGACGAGAACATAAGCAATCTGGAAATACACTCTAGAAAGCTTCTCACGTAGGACCAACCATACATGAGGTTGTCCCTTGCAGGGCTGTTTGTGCTACTGGGATTTGAAGGTTCCAGGGGCTCACTACTGGGGGAAAGGATGAGTCGAGCAATTAGGAGTAAAAAATTGCATGTACCACAGCCATGTGGATATGGCACAATATCACTTATAAATACTCCATATTTATACTACATCTTACAAGGAAACACACAAATACTGTTATAGCTATTAAACATATCAAAACAAATGTCTATAGTGGGAAGGGGGAATGGGAGTGGAAAACAGGGAGAAAAGGGAATCTTTAAAAAAATATGTCTTATATGAACCAATGATGACTATGGAGTATGAACTGAGGAGGAAAGGAGTATGATTAAGTCAGCTCTGCACCTGAGGTTCAAAATGAAAAAAAAAAAAAAAAGAATGGAAAATATAGGAAACACTGTATAACTTTTAGAATAGCTGCTGCTGCTGCTGCTAAGTCGCTTCAGTCGTGTCCGACTCTGTGCAACCCCATAGACGGCAGCCGTCCC
>NW_017213890.1:0-15186 GCF_001704415.2 Capra hircus | reverse complement strand
AGGCAGACATGACTTACTGACTGAACAGCAACAACAAGGAACAACACAGTTACTGAGATGAATAAACAAGCCTCACCCTGCCTGAAATGCCTTTTCCCTGGCCATCCCAAAGTGCTTTTTTTCCTGTCATCATGCCGCTAATTGAGAAAGCCTGGCTGTGAATTTTAGCCCAAAATGGTCACCCAGGACTTTGTTATATCTTGATTCATAGCCTATGTTACCATGTTTTACTGATATCAATTTAACACTACCTGACTCCTTCTAACGAAGATTAGGCTGAGAGTGTCAGGCTGCGACCGCGCAGGAGTAGGGAGAGGAGCTACCCCATGTCGGAGTTCAGGGGCAGCGGCCAGAAGGAGCTACCCCCACGCCCAAGGTCAGGGGCAGCGGCCGAGAGAGCACCCCACGTCCAAAGAGCGGTGGCTGCGCAGGTACAGGAGGGCCGAGAGGAGCTACTCCACATTCAAGGGTCAGGAGGGCTGCTTTGAGGAGATATCACTCGTCCAAGGTAAGGAGCAGCAGCTGCGCTTTGCTGTAGCAACCCTGAAGAGGTACCCCACGTCCAAGCTAAGAGAAACCCAAGTAAGATGGTAGGTATTGCAAGAAGCATCAGAGAGCAGACGCACAAAGCATAGTCACAGAAAACTGGTCAATCGAATCACACAGACCACAGCCTTGTCTAACTCAATGAAACTAAGCCATGCTGTGTGGGGCCACCCAGGATGGGCGGGTCATGGTGGAGTGGTCTGACAGAATGTGGTCCACTTGGAGAAGGAATGGCAACCACTTCAGAATTCTTGCCCTGAGAACCCCATGAACAGTATGAAATGGCAAAATGATAGGATACCAAAGAGGAACTCCCCAGGTGGGTAGGTGCCCAATATGCTACTGGAGATCAGTGGAGAAATAACTCTGGAAAGAACGAAGAGATGGAGCCAAAGCAAAAACAATACCCAGTGGTGGATGTGACTGGTGATAGAAGCAAGGTCTGATGCTGTAAGGAGCAATATTGCATAGGAACCTGGAATGTTAGGTCCATGAATCAAGGCAAATTGGAAGTAGTCAAACAGGAGATGGCAAGAGTGAATGTCGACATTCTAGGAATCAGCAGACTAAGATGGACTGGAACGGGTGAATTCAACTCAGATGACCATTATATCTACTACTGTGGGCAGGAATCCCTTAGAAGAAATGGAGTAGCCATCATAGTCAATAAAAGAGTCTGAAACGCAGTACTTGGATGCAATCTCAAAAATGACAGAATGATCTCTGTTCATTTTCAAGGCAAGCCATTCAATATCACAGGAATCCAAGTCTATGCCCCAACCAGTAATGCTGAAGAAGCTGAAGTGGAATGGTTCTATGAAGACCTACAAGACCTTTGAAACCTAACACCCAAAAAAGACGTCCTTTTCATCATAGGGGACTGGAATGCCAAAGTAGGAAGTCAAGAAACGCTTTAGGTCACAGGCAAATTTGGCCTTGGAATACAGAATGAAGCAGGGCAAAGGCTAATAGAGTTTTGCCAAGAGAACGCACTGGTCATAGCAAACACCCTCGTCCAAAAACACAAGAGAACACTCTACACATGGACTCACAGATTGTCAACACCGAAATCCGATTGATTATATTCTTTGCAGCCAAAGTTTAAGAAGCTCTATGCAGTCGGCAAAAACAAGACCGGGAGCTGACGGTGGCTCAGATCATGGACAACTCATTGCCAAATTCAGACTTAAATTGAAGAAAGTAGGGAAAACCACTAGACCATTCAGGTATGACCTAAATCAAATCCCTTATGATTATACAGTGGAAGTGAGAAATAGATTTAAGGGACTAGATCTGATAGATAGAGTGCTTGATGAACTATGGACGGAGGTTCATGACATTGTACAGGAGACAGGGATAAGACCATCCCCGTGGAAAAGAAATGCAAAAAAGCAAAATGTCTGTCTGGGGAGGCCTTACAAATAGCTGTGAAAAGAAGAGAAGTGAAAAGCAAAGGAGAAAAGGAAAGATATAAGCATCTGAATGCAGAGTTCCAAAGAAAAGCAAGAAGCGATAAGAAAGCCTTCCTCAGTGATCAATGCAAAGAAATAGAGGAAAACAACAGAATGGGAAAGACTAGAGATCTCTTCAAGAAAATTAGAGATCCCAAGGGAATATTTCATGCAAAGATGGGCTCGCTAAAGGACAGAAATGGTATGGACCTAACAGAGATCAGCCCTGGGATTTCTTTGGAAGAAATGATGCTAAAGCTGAAACTCCAGTACTTTGGTCACCTCATGCAAAGAGCTGACTCATTGGAAAAGACTCTGATGCTGGGAGGGATTGGGGGCAGGAGAAGGGGGTGACCAAGGATGAGATGGCAGGATGGCATCACGGACTCGATGGATGTGAGTCTGATTGAACTCCGGGCATTGGTGATGGACAGGGAGGCCTGGCGTGCTGCAATTCATGGGGTCACAAAGAGTCGGACACGACTGAGTGAATGAATTGAACTGAACTGAACAAAACTAACAGAAGCAGAAGATATTAAGAAGAGGTGGCAAGAATACACAGAAGAACTGTACAAAAGAGGTCTTCACGACCCAGGTAATCACAATGGTGTGATCACTCACCTAGAGCCAGGCATCCTGGAATGTGAAGTCAAGCGGGCCTCAGGAAGCATCACTATGAAGAAAGCTAGTGGAGGTGTTGGAATTCCAGTTGAGCTGTTTCAAATCCTAAAAGATGATGCTGTGAAAGTGCTGCACTCAATATGCCAGCAAATTTGCAAAACTCAGCAGTGGCCATAGGACTGGAAAAGGTCAGTTTTCATTCCAATCCCAAAGAAAGGCAATGCCCCAAAATGCTCAAACTACTGCACAATTGCACTCATCTCACACGCTAGTAAAGTAATGCTCAAAATTGTCCAAGCCAGGCTTCAGCAATATGTGAACCGTGCCATCCAGATGTTCCAACTGGTTTTAGAAAAGGCAGAGGAACCAGAGATCAAATTGCCAATATCCGCTGGATCATGGAAAAAGGAAGAGTTTCAGAAAAATATCTATTTCTGCTTGATTGATTAAGCCAAAGCCTTTGACTCTCTGGATCACAATAAACTGTGGAAAACTCTGAAAGAGATGGGAATAGCAGACCACCTGACCTGCTTCTTGAAACACCTGTATGCAGGTCAGGAAGCAACAGTTAGAGCTGGACATGGAACAACAGACTGGTTCCAAATAGGAAAAGGAGTCCGTCAAGGCTGTATATTGTCACCCTGCTTATTTAACTTCTATGCAGAGTACATGATGAGAAACGCTGGGCTGGAAGAAGCACAAGCTGGAATCAAGATTGCCGGGAGAAATATGAATAACCTCAGATATGCAGATGAAAGCACCCTATTGGCAGAAATTGAAGACAAACTAAAAAGCCTCTTGATGAAAGTGAAAAAGGACAGTGAAAAAGTTGGCTTAAAGCTCAATATTCAGAAAACCAAGATCATGTCATCTGGCCCCATCACTTCATGGGAAATAGATGGAGAAACAGTGGAAACAGTGTCAGACTTTATTTTCTGGGACTCCAACATCACTGCAGATGGTGATTGCAGCCATGTAATTAAAAGACACTTACTCCTTGGAAAGAAAGTTATATATTTATTATATATAACCTAGATAGCATACTCAAAGGCAGAGACATTACTTTGCCAACAAAGGTCCATCTAGTCAAGGCTATGGTTTTTCCAGTGGTCACGTATGGATGTGAGAGTTGGACTGTGAAGAAAGCTGAGCACTGAAGAACTGATGCTTTTGAACTGTGGTGCTGGAGAAGACTCTTAAGAGTCCCTTGGACTGCAAGGAGATCCAACCAGTCCGCTGGAAAGGAGATCGGTCCTGGGTGTTCTTTGAAAGGGCTGATGCTAAAGCTGAAACTCCAATACTTTGGCCACCTCATGCAAAGTGTTGACTCATTGAAAAAGACTGATGCTGGGAGGGATTAGAGGCAGGAGGAGAAGGGGACGACAGAGGATGAGATCGCTGGATGGCATCACCAACTCGATGGACATGAGTTTGGGTGGACTCCGGGACCTGGTTTTGGACAAGGAGGCCTGGCGTGCTGCAATTCATGGGGTCGCAAAGCATCGGACATGACAGAGCGACTGAACTGAACTGAACTGAGTAAATAAGCCAGGAAAGAATAATCAGCATTTGTAGTTATTAAGTTCATATGACCAAAGTTATACTTCAACCAAAGGACTGCATGACCCTTTAGTTAAAAACTATAATCTCCTCTGAATGCTTGATGGCTCAGTCAAATGAACCATAAGAACCATTAAACTATACCTAAGAAGTGTTGAATTCATCCTTGTGTTTCTGAGTAGATAGAGAGTTGCCTTCAGTTTTAAGTAAGGGAAGTATTTCTGACTTCAAGCAATAACAGAGCATTAAGGCAAAGCACCAATAGAAACTAAAAACATGGGCAACGATCTTGTGTTCATTGTTGGAAAGGTGCATCCTGTTATTTCTTCCTTTTGAGCGGAGCAACTTCCTTTTGGATTCCTCTTGGGAAATACCTTCAAGTTCTTTAAGGAAGATTTTCTGTGGAAAGAGATTCACATGTGAAAAGTGATGACAAGAATGACACTTTCAGCCAGGAATTGCAGTTTAATTGGCTAATACAGCGACAAGCGTCCTGAAGGCGAAATGGAATGCTACGTTTGGTATATTCATCGCACTATTTCTTGTTCTCAAAGCTTCCTAAGTGTGTAACCGCGGAGAGCTTTGCCAAGGGTTCATGCGAGGACTGATGGCTCCATCTTTAAACCCTGAGGATAGAGTTGGAGAGCCGCGAGCCTTCTGAGCCGCCTCCCCCCAAACGCTGTCGGGGAGAGATCAATTGGGATGAAGTTTTGTACTGACCTGAATAAAGGGACACTTCGTCACCCAAGTGGCGTGCTGCGAAGGGAACAGACTCTCCAGGCTGGGTCCAGGGGCTCCTTTCTCCGCAGCGACACTGAGCGGTCGGGCGTATCTGTGTGCACGCGTTAGCCACCCGCTTTCACATTGCACACTCACCAGTGAATCTCATCGTGCAAGCAGTGAAGGTCCCTGGCTCCTCCGCGGGAGATAATGCTCCTGAGAAGAGCGTCGCTGTTCAGTGAGCGCTCACTGGGTCCCAGCCTCCAAGCAGGGCAAGTGAAGAAGATGCAGCTTTGAGGGATGAAGAGACCGGGCAAGAACGAGCTAGAAGGGAGAATGGTGCATGTGTGGGTGCGTGTGTGATGGGCGATGGGGCAGTGTGAGCCCACAGGAGCACCATGGCCCTCAGAGGGGATGGGGACACATCGCACTCTCCTTCCCCCATCGTACTTACATGGGTATATGTATGTACTTCTCATAATATATAGGTATGTTTATCTATGTATATATATTTCTTATAAAATGTGTATTTATCTATGTGTATATATTTCTTATAAAATATATATATTTATGTTAATTTATGTGGACATCCCCGATAGCTCAGTTGGTAAACAATCCTTCTGCAGTGCAGGAGATCCCATTGGATTCCTGGGTGGGAAAGATCCATTGCAAAAGGGATAGTCTACCGACTCCAGTGTTCCTGGGCTTCCCTAGAGGCTCAGCTGGTAAAGAATTTGCCTGCAATGTGGGAGACCTGGGTTCGATCTCTGGCGTGGGAAGATTCCTTGGAGAAGGGAAAGGCTACCCAGTCCAGTATTCTGGCCTGCAGAATTCTATGGACTGGATATAGTCCATGGGGTCACAAAGAGTCAGACATGACTGATGACTTTCAAGGTCTTCCCTCATAGCTCAGTTGTTAAAGAATCCTCCCGCAATGCAAGACACCACGATTCGATTCTTGGTTCAGGAAGATGTGCTGGAGAAGGGAAAGGCTACCCACTCCCGTGTTCTGGCCTGGAGAATCCCATGGACTGTACAGCCCATGGGGTCACAAAAAGTGGGACAGGCCTGAGCGACTTTCACATGGCACCTGCTTGTTCATGACTGCGGGACTTCCCTGGTAGCTCAGCTGGTAAAGAATCTGCACACAGTGGGAGACCTGGGTTCGATCCCTGAGTTGGAAAGATTCCCCTGGAGGAGGGCATGGCAACCCACTCCAGTATTCGTGCCTGGAGACCCCCTTGGACAGAGGAGCCTGGTGGGCTACAGTGTATGGGGTGGCAGAGAGTCAGACACGACTGAACGACTAAGCAGACCACAGCACTGACGGCTGTACCGGGCCCTGACTGCTGTGCGGGCTTTCCTCGTGGCTGGGACCAGGGGCTACTCTCTGGCTGTGGTGTGCAGCCTTCTCACTGTGGGGCTTCTCTTGCAGAGCGTAGGCTCTGGGAGCATGGGCTTCAATAGATGTGGCGCCCAGGCTCAGCTGCCCCGCAGCGTGCAGGAACTTCCCGGACCAGGGATCGAACCCCGGTACCCGGTGTGGGCAGGCGGATTCTTTACCTCTGAGCCACCAGAGAAGCCCATCCTCCACAGTACTTTCCAGAGGGCTTTTCCTCCCACTGCCGTCCTTCTCTCATACCAGGCATTCCTGACCTCCTGTCTGGGTTTCTTGGGAATGAGAAGGCCATCAGCTCATCAAACAACAGCATGAAACAGAACTCTTGTAGCAGGAGACTCTCCCAGGAGACCCTTTGCTCTCTCCTATAGGTCGTATTTTGCCAGCTCCCCCCCCACCAAGTGTTCATCAGACATATGTTCGCCTTCTGCACCCCCAAACTGCTCATCAGACATACATGATCGTGTCTGCACTTTCCCCAGCTCATTCCCCAGCTGAAGTTCTCCCATCTACTCACATACACCCTAGGAGAGTCATCCTCAGACATCAGTGACGTGCTGAGCATCAGGCTACAGTGGGTAGAGACAAAAGGACTTTGTCATCTGACAAAGGAGCTGGACAAGTCAGGGAACAACGGAGATCTGAGGACCTGCCTGGGAGGCTCACCGAGACTGTGGACCGCCAGGTGAAGGAGACTTAAGTGGTCTATGGCCCCAGGAAAGGCTATCTGAAGGCAGGAAGCCCTGAGCTGAGACAGTCAAGGTGTGTTTGGTGTGTGGAGGCAAGAAGCATAAAATAATAGTCTCAGTGTACAGAAGCTGATGAGGAAAGGCTCACAGGCAGGACACTGACGGGTGAATTCAGGGGTTGATCCAGTTCAGTAATGAGAACAGCATGAAACTATGAAGGTTATTAAGATGGAGCTGTGGCCTCCAGAGGGGCCAGGTCTTAAAGAGTCCCAAAAGACATAGGAGGAAGCTTGGATTTGGACTTAAACAGAGTCCCTAATAGACTTGTCAGCGGATTCAGGAGGCATAAGAGATAGGGCTTTGATTGCTTGGAGGAGGGCATGGCAACGCGTTCCAGGACTCTTGCCTGGAGAATCCTGCCGGGGTCCAGCCCTGGTGGATCCAGGGAATTCGTAGCGGAGACAGCGTTGGCGAGGAAAGACTTATTTATTTATTAATATAAGATTAGATTAGGAAGAAATAGTGTAGTAGGAAAATTAAGTGGAGAGAAGAGGCTGATTAACTTGAGTTACGTGGAAAACCAATAAAGTTCCAGACAAGGAGCTTGCACCATCTACGTTAGGCCTCCGGTGCCCCTTTGAATATCGGAGGGTGCCCCGCCTTGGGCTCTCTCTCCTAAGGATCTTAAAAGCCAGAACAAGTAAGTAGACATAGAGAGCCTCCACGGCCCCGATGGGAATTCAGCCTCAATTTATTTATTATTATTATTATTTTTAAAAACCCGAGGCAGCACCGGGCTCGGTTGGGCCGCGGACAGGTCCGCCACGGGCTTGTTATTGTCGACTCCGGCCCTTCCTGCGCCTCAGCCTCAATTTAGAGTAAAGAGGAGACATGGGGGAAACCAGTCCAGCGCCTGGCTCTCCTTCTATTGTCCTTCAAGGCCTTTTATACTTTTGATTATACATAGAGATCAGTGGGTAATACAAAATTATGTAGCCTTAGCCGCCCAGACTCTTTCTGTATATCTTTTTGTATACAAAAGGTCTCAGGTGATTTACATTATCTTCTGGCCAAGAGGCTTGTTAACACTTTTTGGCTCTCTTCCTTAATGAATGTTAATTTCGTTTCCCCTAAGTGTTTTTCTTTAATCTGCATCTCCTTAAAGCACTAAAGTTACATCTCTATAGAACAAAGGCACAGTGGGTTATAACAAAGAAGGTACTTAACTCAAAGATCTAATGTTGCTAATACCAGGTCTACTACTTGTTTTTCTATATACCAACTATATCTAAAAATAAAGGATATGAAGCAAGTATGGCAGCAAGTATTGGCTCAACAAAGAAACCTTTAATCAGTCCTTTTCTAAAGATTTTGACTCCTTGGAAGCCCCTATATTCCTAGGATGTTTTAACTTCCTGTGCCTCCTGTGGTCAGGAGGCCTCAAACAATCACATGCACAGCTGTAGGAGTCCTGCAGGCAGGCTAGAAAGCCATCAGAGGGGTTTTTGGATTGAAACACTCTTTCAAGTGCAGAAGACTAAAGCCCTGAATTGCCTTTTTCCAGAGAATGTCAGAAGACCAGAGTGAAAGTCAAGTCGCTCAGTCGTCTTTGACTCTCACTAGTCGGAGCCTTTTGGAGCAGCGGGTATCCTTATTTCTATGCAGACGATTTAGCAATATTTTCTCTATACACAAATTAAATAAACACACATTTTCTTTTCACTATTTATTTTAAAACATTTAAACATTTTTGTAAGTCTATTTTTACATTTTCAGTTATTCACCAAACAACCAAATAGGCCCAGTATCTATCTGTACCTTGTATGTGTGTTTGCCATGAAGAGAAAGTTTTTAATTTTGACTTTGTAAACCTTGGAATGTTGAAAAACAGTATCTTGAACAATCCAATTAAAGTTAAGAAAAATTTATTATACCAAAAGCTATTGTTACAAAATCTTAAGTCTTCCAATCTATATATTTAGAATCCATCTCAAGAATTTATTACTGAACTATGAATGTAGGAAAGAGTACACTGACAAATATGTAGTTTTTTTTTAATACTTCAATGAAAATTAATTTTATTTTATTTTTTAAGATTTAAAATGTTTTATTTTTAATTTTTTTTTTTAAATTTTAAAATCTTTAATTCTTACATGCGTTCCCAAACATGAACCCCCCTCCCACCTCCCTCCCCATAACATCTCTCTGGGTCATCCCCATGCACCAGCTCCAAGCACAAATATGTAGTTTGAATGTGGTATTGTTTTGTTTCAGATTTTTTTAAACCAACTGAAGTTTGCTAAGGCTAAAATTCAGTTACCTCTGCAGATTGTTAAAAATAGCCATGGTATACAGAAATGGTTTGGTATTATATTCAACTTTTCCATCCACGTCAAACTTAAGGGATGTTTGACGTCATCATGGGCATTTAAGGTAAAGCAAGTAAAATACTTAAATACTGAAAGGTCCAGGGGAGATATTATGGATTGATGAGAATTATATTACTGCCTGTATATTTAAATACTACTACCATGAAGTTATAATGCTATACTAATAAGAGTAATTCTGGCATCAATTGAAAAATAGTAACAACTAAAAAAAAAAGCATAGATCAAAATTACTTCAACAGAAATACAAGTAAATGAAAAATAGCAAAAAAATCTTACAAACTATAATGCTTTATCTACTTGAGAAAAACAATGGATTAAGTTACAGTAGCTAAAATTAAAGAGAAAAACAGAAATAACTTTAAAACAGGGAAAACAGAGGCTGATGTTATGTCCTATTTTAAACAGGGAAAATATAGGCTGATGTTGTGTCCTGGTCGTGATTGTGGGGACCCGGCTGCCCTGAACTGAGTCGAGCCTGCAGGGGACCGCTGGCCCCTGCGTCCTCAGGGCTGGACCCTGCCCCTCGCCAGGGGGCCTCATGACCCAGGGGCTCCCCTGACCCCTGCGGGCCCCTGGGGACTGTGGCTGGAGCAGCAGGAACATGAAGGCCCCTCGGGGAGAGCTGGGAGTTGAACTCGACCTGGGCCAGCAGCTGCCTGAGGCGGGTGTTCTCTCGGGTCAGCTCGCTGAGCGCTCTCTCCATCCGCAGGGCCGCCATCCAGCTTTCCTGAGCTCTTTCCTCAAAGAGGCGCACCTCCTGGCAATGGTAGGCAGCAGTTGTCTCCAATTCTTTGCTCATGTCTCCAGCTATCTTCTTGGAGAGGTTGTGGATCTGACACATGGAGTTCAGCTCTCTCCACATGTTGAAGAGTTTCTTCTTGGATTGCAAGCAGCGCGCTTCCTTCTTGAACAGTCTTCTGTGAAGTTGCATCCCATGGCTGTCATGTAAATCAGGCAGGCTTTCCTGGATCTCACTGTCGAGTTGTGAATTTTCACACCGCAGGGACGCTTCCTCAGTGTGGAGACTTGTGATTCGTCCTGGGAGCTCTTCCCTCCTCTGCTCACCTCCTCTCGGGTGTGTGGCTGTCGCTTGCTGCTCCTCTTCGGTTCATGCCAAGGAAACACTGCAGTCGGCATCATCAGGGACGCCCTTCAGGTCACCCTCCGAATCCTGGACCGGGGGATGGCCGTTTGCTGGTTCCTTCTTTCTCTGGACGTCGGGATTCCCTTCATCCCCACAGTCTCCCAGGAGCTCAGGGAAGGGGAAGATGGTCGGCTGGTGTTCTATGGATCTTAGTCCAGGGCTGATCAGCTAAGCTGGGGGAGGGGAGACAAGCCAGGTTCTAGGAAACAGTTCTCCCTAAGTGCTCTGAAATAGAGAGGGAGCTAATCCCCTACAGAAGCCCTGGGGGAGGTGGAAACTGCTGATCTCAGCTTGGAGCAGGCCCTCTAGGCGCACCTGGCCCTACAGCAAACCTAGGGGGTCAGAGCAGGGCCAGGCTATGCCCCTTTTTGTGCACAAGGGCACATGGGTAGAGTGGTGGGGCCTCTTCCCTGGCTGAGGTCTGATCTGTGAACTCCTGCAACTGAGAACACCTGGGCCTGTCCCCAAAGTCCTGGTGCCCACCCTCCTCTGAGGCTCCCCCTCCCCTTGTGTGTGCTCACCTGCAGGCAGAGCCCAGGACTGGAGGGCATTGTCGCCCTCTTCTGAGGCTCCACCTCTGCTTGTATGTGCTCACCACACTGGCAGAGCCCAGGACTGGAGGGCATTGCCACCAGGCGCTAGCTGTGAGACTAGTACCCCAGCACCAGCAGCTCAGGAGGAATCAACCTGAATGTCAGGGTCTTACAGTCGCATAGGTTCTGTGGAGCCAGCACGTTCTCACTGTGTCCCTGGTACAAGGGGACTCTGCTCCCAGGTGGCATGGTGACCTGGGCTGATTTCCTAGCATGGTCCTGCCATTTGCAGCCCATGCTTCCCATTTTCCCGGCCCCTGAGTGGATCTGTAACCCACAGAGTCCTCTTAGAAGTGGGAAGGGTTTAGAGGCTCAGTTTGCCCTGTTTGAATCCCCTTTACCAAGTCTGTCTCTCCTAGTATCTCTCTGGCCTGCTCACGCTCAGAGCCTCCTGATCAGGCTCTCAGACTCTACCTAGCGTCTCATCCTCAGTTCCTTTACTGGACACGGAAGCAAGGGAACTGGCATCTGAGACCCTTGCAAAGGTCCTGACAGTTCCAGAGCTCAAGAGCCCCTGGTGCATCGTGTGGGGTGTAGGCAGCAAACCCTCCTGAGGGAAGTCAGGCCCTTTTCAGGGCAGCGAGACCCAAGCCTGCAAGGTCACATGGTCAATCTTGAAAAAGGATCCAATGTGGGCTGAAGCAATGACCGTGATCTCCAGAGTCCCCAGCTAGCCCTAAAATGTGTGACATGGAGTTAAAACTATTGGCCCATAAAGAGGTCTGGGACTCTTTATGGACTGAAGCATCTGACTCAGTGGAGAAGACCCTGAAGTTGGAAAAGATTGAGGGCAGGTGGAAAAGGGGGCAACAGGAGATGAGATGGTGGACTCTGACTCAATGGAGTTTGAGCAAGCTCCAGGAGATGGTGAAGGACAGGGAAGCCTGATATGCTGTAGTCCATGAGGTCACAAAGAGTCTCACAACTGAGCTACTGAACAATGAAAAGAAGAAAAAAGACAGTAGAGATAGAGTATTGCAGACAAGGTTCTGGGT
Source organism: Capra hircus (assembly GCF_001704415.2). Lineage (NCBI taxonomy): Eukaryota > Metazoa > Chordata > Mammalia > Artiodactyla > Bovidae > Capra > Capra hircus. Next base: position 3,078 of record NW_017213890.1, on the reverse strand, counting down.
TGGTTGTGCTTCTCCAGCCCCTCTTGTGGGGTGGCATTTAAAGAAGCGGGAGGAGCATTTCCGCTCCCCTCCCACCCCCGAGACCTTCCTGCCTCCTTCCCTCTCCTGCCTCTCTTTGCTGCTTTCATCCTCTCTTTTCCTCCCTTGCCTCTCCTGTTTGTCTGTCCTCTTATTTCCTCCTTTTGTGCTTTAAAAAGCCAGTATATATAAAAATTTTATGTTTTTCATACAAGTAGATAGGATTTGTAACTCTGAACTGACACATGCCGTGTGTCCAGGTTGGGACTGGTCACCCAGGAGGTGAGCTGCTCCTTCCTGCTTTCCTCTGCTCCTCATGCTCAGACGGAAGCCTCAGGTCTCTGAGGAGCCTGGAGCTCTTGTGGGTCAGCACTCAGAGCCCAGGCTTCGTTTTCTTTCCTGAGTTTTCACTTCTTCAGCTCCCAGGGTTCCCTTCCCATGCAGAGTGATGCCAACCTTTCCACTGAGGAGTCACCGTTGAGTTGCCCCACCCTGGTGTATGTGTAGTTGTCTGTGTGTGTGTGTTTGCCCTCAAGGGAAAATATTCTGACTGCCAATATTAGCAGCATTTCAATAAAACAATATTTGAAGCAAAACAACTGAGGAAAATGCCACCTGCCATGTGAGTATTTGTTGAAGCCATCAAGCTGTCAGTCATTGAATCCACCCTGGACTTGTGCACCCTGAGGGCACTTAGCATGGAAAAAAGCCAGATACCAGCCCAGAAAAACTGCGCATCAGAGTGGCGATTTCAATGAACCCAGACCCCTACATCTTCCCGTACAGGGAAAATCACTAAATTTGAACCATGCAGGGCCCTAGGGGCTCCTGGCCTTTCTGTGCCCCTCCCTTTCTTTGATGACAGAAATGGCCTTCATTCAGCCTCCATGCCCTTCCCTGAGTTCCAATTCCCTGAGTCCCAGTTAAGAGATTCAAACCGTTGTTAATTATGGAAGGGAGGGGATTGGGAGACCAGGAAGAATCAGTCAAGAGTAGCCTTGGGGCGACATCCTGGTTCCCCACCAATGGACTCACACAGCATTATCTTTGAGCTATGTTGCAGTTACTGAAAGCCCCTCTAGGTGGGAGAAGTTAACAGTTGACAGTGGAAGGCTGCCCACAAGCAAGGAGACCCCAGACTAGTTGAACTGAAGGTTGACAACGGGGACTCTTACTTACCACCAATGCATCAGAACAATGTCCATGAGTTGATCACACCCTGGGTTTTTCCAGTTGCTAAGTCATGTCCAATTGTGCAACTCTATGGACTGCAGAACGCAAGGCTTCCCTGTTCTTCATTGTCTCCCAGAGTTTGCTCAAATTCATGTCCATTGAGTCGGTGATGCCATCCAACCATCTCATCCTCGGTCCCCCTTCCCCTCCTGCCCTCAGTCCCCATCAGGATTTTTTTCTAATGAATTGGCTTCAACCTCAGGTGGCTGAACTATTGGAACTTCAGCTTCAGCATCAGTCCTTCCAATGAATATTCAGAGTTGACTTCCTTTAGGATTGACTGCTTTGATCTCTTTGCAGTCCAAGGGACTGTTAAGAGTCTTCTGCACCACAGTTGGAAAGCATCCATTCCTCAGTGCTTAACCTCCTGTAAGCCCCAACTCTCACATCCACCCTCTTGGACTATTAAACTTGTCACTCTCTTCTCCAAGTTGGGACACTTGGTTTTGAGAGAATTAACCCACTGTGTCCCCTTATTGCCTGGCAAAGCAATTGAACTATTCTCTTCTATTTCACCCAAAACTCTTATCTCTGAGATTCAATTTGGTACTGGTGTACAGAGAAGCTCGCTTTTTGGCCTCAAATTCTTTACCTTGAGACATTTCCTTAATAAGCACTTACTTTTGATGTTCCAGCTATCTGGTCTTTAGTGCAAAACCCCTCTCTATGTATCCTAGCTTCTCCTTACCTCCTCAGAGCAGTCCCACAGGCTTAAGTTCTCAGAAAACCCACCAAATAAAACATTCTCACCTTTTAAGCTGTGAAGTTTTTCAGTTGATACAACAGGCATTTTTGAAAAGATAAACCAATGTGAAATCTCAACTCCCCTACATTAATCAATGGATTTAGAGCCAAGCTAATAGAAACACTTAAAAATTTGTATGTTGTATTGTTAAGGGTTTGTGGGCACTGCTTTTAAAAAATCTAATAAAAATTCCTCCCTACAAATATTAAATTATTTGTACAGATTTCTGATATCAGGACTAGCATACAAAAGGGTCTGTATTGTTCCAAATGTCAAAATTGAGGATGCCATAAATCATAGTGGACATTTATTTAAACAAAAATATAATACTTATACTAATTCTGAAAGGTCCTTGATGGAGAGGTAATGCATTCATGAGAACTAAATTAACTATCTTGCATTTTTAAAATAGTAACTTAAAATCATATACCAAATTCCAATGAGTCATATGCTATGGATAAATAGCAGTAGCTAAGTAAAAAGAAATATGTCCAAATTACTATAAGACAGAAGCACATAGAGATCTATGTCCAGGTTGTGGGTGTCCAGACCTGGCTGCTGTGAGCTGAGTCACCCTGCAGGTAACCCAGGTTTCTGAGCCCTCAGGATGGGGTCCTTCTCCTGCTGGGGGCTTCTTGACCCGGGGGCTCCCTGGCAGCCCCGGCCTCGTGGCTGTGGGTGGCACGCAGGAGCACAAGAGCCCTTGGGAAAGGCTGGAAGTTGGATTCGACCTTGGCCAGCATTTGCCTATTGTGGTCCTGCTCTTGTCTTAGCTCCTTGGGCTTTCTCTCCAGGGCACAGCCAGCACTCTTTCTGGAGCTCTTTGCTCATAGAAGCGCATCTCCTGCTGATGGCAGGAAGTGCTTCCCTCAATTCTTTGCCATGTCCTCAGCTGTCTTCCTGGAAACGCTGTGAATCTGACACATGGAGTTCATGGCTTACACACACTGGTTTTTCCTTCATTTCTAAACAGTAATGTAGAAGCTAACGTAGCACAAATCCTCTTGATTAGTGATGACAGTTTCAGTTCAGTTCAGTCGCTCAGTCGTGTTGACTCTTTGCGACCCATGAATCGCAGAGCA
>NW_017213889.1:0-15186 GCF_001704415.2 Capra hircus | reverse complement strand
GTCAGCTCTTCACATCAAGTGGCCAAAGTATTGGAGTTTCAGGTTCAGTATTAGTCCTTCCAATGTATATTCAGACCTGATTTCCTTTAGGATGGAGTGGTTGCATCTCCTTGTAGTCTAAGCGACCTACAAGCACCTTCTCCAACACCACAGTTCAAAAGCATCCAATTTTTCAGCTGTCACTTTCTTTATAGTACATCTTTCATATCCATCCATGACATATGGAAAAAACCATAGCCTTGACTGGATGGATCTTTGTTGGCAAAAGCAACGTCTCGGCTTTTTAATATGCTGTCTAGTTTGGTCATCACTTTTCTTCCAAGTCATAAATATGTTTTAAGTTCATGGAGGCAGCCATCACCTGCAGTGATTTCCAAGCCCCCCAAAATAGTCTGCTGCTGTTTCCAATGTTTTCCCATCTATTTGCCATGAAGTGATGAGACTGGATGCAATGATTTTAGTTTTCTGAATGCTGAGCTTTAAGCTAACTTTTTCACTCTCCTCTTTCACTTTCATCAGGAGACTCTTTAGTTCTTCTTCACTTTCTGCCATAAGGGTGGTGTCATCTGCATATCTGAGATTATTGATATTTCTCCCAGCAATCTGGATTCCAGCGTGTGCTTCCTCCAGCCCAGTGTTTCTCATGATGTAGTCTGCATATAAGTTAAATAAGCATGGTGACAATATACAGCCTTGACACATTCCTTTTCCTATTTAGAACCAGTCTGTTGTTCCATGTCCAGTTCGAACTGTTTCTTCCTGACCTGCATACAGGTTTCTCAAGAGACAGGTCAGGTGGTCTGGTATTCCCATCTCTTTCAGAATTTTTCCCAGTTTATTGTGATCCACACAGTCAAAGGCTTTGGCATAGTCAATAAAGCAGAAATAGATGTTTTTTTTTTCTGGAACTCTCTTGCTTTTTGAATGATCCAGTGGATGTTGGCAGTTTGATCTCTGGTTTCTCTGCATTTTTTAAATCCCTCTTGAACATTTGGAAGTTCACAGTTCATGTGAACTTGGAGAATTTTGAGCATTACTTTACTAGCGTGTGAGATGAGTGCAATTGTGCAGCAGCTTGAATATTCTTTGTCATTGCCTTTCTTTTGGGATTGGAATGAAAACTGACCTAATGAATAGATGTTTTCAATTGCATATGCTGAAAAAAACTGGCTGTTCAGTTTTGAAGGAAAAAAAAATCATTTTAACCCATTTTCTCTGAAGTGCAAGGCATATCATGGCCATCCCTGAATCATAAAGTCACCTTTTCTTTATGTAGTCATAGTTTCATGCCTAAATTATAGGCCAACTCGTGCTCAAATTGACTCTGATGTCAGGGGCAGATCAACTAATGAAAAGCTTGGATTGTCCCTCTGGAGGAAAGTGAGATCTTGGTCCCACGAGAAGAATCTGAAGGGTTAAGAGAACTTGCAAGAGTGGGGAAAGCTTAGTCCATCCTACATGTACCAAAATCTTAAATAAGGCTTATTTACTTTACTGAAGTAAAAAAACAGATGATGAAAACAATTATAAATCAATGAAAGGTAAAGAAACTCATAGTCTGTTATCAAAAATTGCATTCTAAGAAAACTTTGTTCTCTTAACCTAGAGAGGAGACTAAATTCCATCTGGTACCAGCTTACCAGAAGACAAACAAACAAACAAACAAATTATCGGTAAGCTTAGAAAAAGTATATTCCATATATCTTGAAGTAGCAGTATTTCTGCAAAGGCATCAGTGTGAAACCATAGAGGACATGGTTAAAACCTGATTAAATAGAAATTGACAATGTAATCTGGTCACTGCTGCGACTTGAAATGCTTTAATATGATAACTGGAATTATAACTGACAGCATTTGACCAGGACATATCAGATTTTCACGGATGTCAGATAATTTCTAGGATATCTATATTAGGAACTGAAGGAATCTTTGAACCTAGGAAAGAAAACAACAGTCTCAAAGGCCCTTGCTGAATCATCTATCAGCAAGGAATGTCTTTGCAAGGATCGCAAAGTGAAGGGAAAATACACCGACCTGCCTCTGCAACTTTGGTCCTCTGAGCAGATCTGGAGGTCTCCCTTTGTATAAGCTAACCTGTTCCTTCCAAATAGAGGTTTGCAACACAAAACAAGTGGCCGCCTATTCTTCCCCGAAGGAGGCTCTCTTTCCCCACATCCTGCGAACTCCCTTTCCCAGCCTCCTGGAAAAGCGCTTCTTGCAGTTCCTTTCAGAAAATCCTATGGACGGAGAAGCCTGGTAGGCTGCAGTCCGTGGGGTCGCTGAGGGTCGGACACGACTGAGCGACTGCACTTTCATTTTCACTTTCATGCATTGGAGAAGGCAATGGCAACCCACTTACTGTTCTTGCCTGGAGAATCCCAGGGACGGGGGAGCCTAGTGGGCTACCGTCTATGGCATCGCACAGAGTCGAACACGACTGAAGCGACTTAGCAGCAGCAGCAGTTCCTTTCTTAGGGGCAGTTATCCCTGAGATTGGGACCTGGAAAGGCAGAGCCACCTCCACACACACGTCTTTTCTGTCCCCTTTCCTCTGGAGGAGAGCTCTAGTGAGCCTAGGTCTGTCAGGAAAATTCTTGGCTTTGACGGGATCACACCCGGTGTGTGAACCTGCATACCCGACCTAGGGGCCACAGGGCACCTGTTTTGCTTGAGTGGGTCCTGGAGGGGTGCAGCATAGCAAGAGCTTAAAAATCCATCCAATTTGTCTTTTTTTTTAACCTCGGAGAGAACGAGTTTGCTCCACCTCCACCCTTTGGCAGTGTGGAGGGAAGAGGGCACAACCCTCTCCCAAAGGGGACATAGGGCCTACCAGGAGAGAAAGGCCCCTTGAGGAGCTGAGCCCAGGTAGGCAGCCAGTGATGTCAAGCACACTCCCGCTGCTTGCTTCTTCATGGGCACTCCCAGGATCTGCTAGGAATGTCTTTGCAAGGATCTCAAAGGGAAGGGGAGATACATGGCCCTGTCTCTGGAACTTCAGTCCTCTGAGCAGATCTGGAGGTCTTGAGTTGTATAAGCAAACCTGTTCCTTCCAAATAGAGGCTTGCAAACACACCCCCGGTGGTTGCCTCTTCTTCCCCGAAGAAGTCTTTCTTTCCCCACATGCTGCGAACTCCCTGTCCCAACCTCCAAGAATAGCGCTTCTTGCCATTCCTTTCTTAGAGGCAGTTATCCCTGAGCTTGGGGCCGTAGGGAGTAGCCCCACACTCACAGGGAAAGGCAAAGACTCCTCCATACATCTCCTCTATCCCCTTTGCTCTGGAGGAGAGCTCTAGTGAGCCTAGGTCTTTCAGGAAAATTCTTGGCTTGGACAGGATCTCACCCTGTTTGTGAACCTGCATACCCAACCAGGGGCCACAGAGCACCTGTTTCAGTAAAGTGGGCCCTGAAAGGGTGCAGCCTAGCAAGAGCTTGAAAATCCATTCAATTGCTGTTTTTGTACCTCTGACAGAGCAAGCTTGGCTCCACCCTTTGGCAGTGAGGAGAAAAGAGGCATGACACCCTCCCCAAGGGGACATGGGGCCTACTTCTAGAGGAAAGGCCCCCTGTGGAGTTGAGGCCAGGAAGGCACACAGTCGTGTCAAACACACTCTCACTGCTTGCTTCTTCATGGGCACTCCCGCTATCAGCTAGGAATGTCTTTGCAATGATCACAAAGGGAAGGGGAGATACAGGGCCCTGCCTCTGGACCTCCGGTGCTCTGAGCAAATCTCGAGGTCTCCCGTTGTTGGTCAAGGTCAAGGTCAAGGTCAAGTTCAAGTCCAAAGTCCAGGTCAAGTTCAAGGTCAAGTTCAAGTTGAAGTTCAAGGTCAAGTTCAGGGTCAAGGTAAAGTTCAAGTTCAAATTCAAGGTCAAGGTCAAGGTCAAGTTCAAGTTTAAGGGCAAGGCAAGGCCCAGCCCAATGCCAAGGCAAGGGCAAGGGCAACACCAAGCGCAAGGCCAAGGCCCCGGCCAAGGCAAAGGCCAAGGCTGCCAAAGCGAAGCCCAAACCCCGAAACGCCTGACAGAAGGCAGAAGCCGCTAGGCCCCTGTGCAGAGGAAGCCACTGAAGGCAGCAAGGCCACAGAGCTCCCTGACTCCCATTCCCACAGGAAGATATGAGGATAAACGGGCTCATCCCAGCACAGCACCCGCTCCCACCACTCCCCAACCCTGGCCCCCGCCCCCCGCAGCACGCCCCCTGAAACAACACTGTCTTCCCAGAAAAGAGAACGGAGAAGCCATGTGTGTGCCAAAGGAGCAAGATGAATGAACGATGCCACTTCCTCCGACTATGGGCACACCTGACGCCTCGGAAACCCAGGCCTGGCCGATGGGTCCCCGCCGTTCTCGGGCGGGAGGGGGGCTCGACACATTGGCCGAGAGCCCTTACCCAGGCCACCCGCAAATCCCCTGAGACGTGATCCGACCCCAGGGACCAAGGGCAAACGTACCGCTTGAGGTGCTGGAGGAGCCGGACGAAGCCATGGTGGGAGAGGCACACAGGCACGCTGCAGACTGCTGGCCGAGTGGGCGGGGACCCAGCAGCTCAGACTCTGGAGAGCGCGAGGTGGCTCCGCCCCCATTGACGTCAATAGGGTTTGGGTGGGTAGATGGAGGGGGCCACCCCTGGCCTCTTTCCAAGCAGAGACCCTGGACGGAGTCCCGTGGAGAGAGTGGGCTTTTCCCGGGCACAGCTGGCCCCGGACCGCCAAGATCCCCGTTGGGGTGGGCGGGCAGTTCGGTGTCTTTGGTTTGTGGCCCTCCCTCGCAGCGGGGGGTGGGATCAACCCCGGGTGGATCAATCAGGGGCCCTCAGCAGTGCCAAGGGAGCTCACCGCCCAAGAAACGCCACTAGGTCCCTTTGAATTGGCCACCAACGCCCCCTTCCCCAGCCTGCCTTGCTCTGGGGTTTCCCGCCTTTTCACATTCCACAGGTCCCTGGGGCTCGACTGTCCCCCGCTGGCTCCTCCGAGGCATTCCGGGACACCAGATGCTCTCTCCAGCGCCTCCACCTAGATCCCTCGCTGTCCTCGCCTCCGTTTCCCCCCTGCACCCTCCCCAACTCCTCCATGGGCTCTTGGCGTCCTTTCCCTACAGCAGTCCCAGAGTGCCACCCCCGAGGGCTTTGAGTTGCCTGGAGCCCAAGGCTCCGGCCAGAGACCTGAGGGGCCAGCGTCTGGACCGGCAGCTAATGCCATTTGGGGCTTTTCTCACGTGGAGCATGAGGCCTGCACCTCTGCGGGAAACCCACCAGCGCAAGTGCCCTGGAGATACCCGCACAAGGGGACAGTGTACCCCCTACTGTGGGGAAGGAGGTTCCTGTCTTCCCTGCACAGGTTCGACTTTCACGCCGAGGATCAACTCACACCTTGGTGGCACGTGGAATAGCCATGTGGGAAAGCCTCGTGGGAAAGCCTAGTGGGAAAGCCTCGAGGGAAAGCCACAGATCCCTTGATCCACGCGAAGGGAAGCGTGACACTGGTGCTACAGCTCGGGAGAAAAGTGCACGTGCATGTCCTCACTCGAGACAAGGACTGAATCCCCTGGGGAGACTCCAGAAGTACCCCAAGATCCATGTCAGCACTGCAAAGGAATCCTCAGGTTCCGGCACCGACTCCACACAAGGTCTTAGGCCCCGGCATCAATGGGAGAGGAATCCCGAGAGGCCCCCGAGCAACTCGCATGGGGACTGGCATTTCCTGAGGCCACCAGAGCGGGTCCCTGAGGTCCCCGTCGTAAGTCGAGAGCACCTGCCGAAACTCGAGAAAATCCAGGAGGATCTCCCCTCCAGGCGAGATGAAGCCCATTTCTGCTGAGGCTTCTCGAGGATAATCACACTTAACCTCTGGAACTTCCAAAGGGTCCTTCACACCCTTGCTGCAACTCAAGAAGTTCCCCGACATACCTGTCTCCACTCAAGAGGAAGCAAGAGAGTCCCGCCCACATCCAGAGGAGCCCCGTTTCCGCCTCCTAGCTCGAGAGGAGGGATCCTTTCCCTGGTTGGTCGGGAAAGAATTCCCGGCGTTCCCGTCACATCTCAAGAGGAGGCGCTCTCCACAGGAAAGGCGAGAGGGATTCCAGTGTCGTGCCACCATTCCCAGAGTCCCCCAGATGTCTCAGTCCATTCCAGGGAAACCTGTTTTCCCTGCACTGACTGGACTTTCAAGCCGAGGATCGACTCACACCACGGTGGCACGTGGGACAGCCCTGTGGGAAAGCCTCGTTGGAAAGCCTCGTGGGAAAGCCTCGAGGGAAAGCCACTGATCCCTTGAGCCACTCGACGGGACGCTTGACACTGCTGCTACAGCTCGGGAGGAAAGCGAACGTGCATGCCCCCAATCGAGACGAGGACTTACTCCCCTGGGGAGACTCCAGAAGTACCCCAAGGTCCATATCAGCACTGGAGAGGAATCCTCACGTCCCGGCACCGACTACACACAAGGTCTTAGGCCCCGGAATCGACGGGAGAGGAATCCCGAGAGGTCCCCGTGCAACTCGCATGGGGACTGGCCTTTCCTGACGCCACCAGAGTGAGTCTCTGAGGACCCCGTCGTAAGTCGAGGGCACCGGCCCAAAGTCGAGAAAATCCAGGAGGTTCTCCCCTCCAGGCGAGATGACGCCCATTCCCGCTGAGGCGTCTCGAGGCTAATCACACCTAACCTCTGGAACTCCCAAAGGGTCCTTCACACCCTTGCAACAACTCAAGAATTTCCTGGACATAGCCGACTCCACTCGAGAGGAAGCACAAGAGTCCCCACCACATCCAGAGAAACCTCGCTTCCGCCTCATAGTTTGAGAGGAGGGATCCGTTCCCTGCGTGGTCTGGAAAGAATTCCCGGCGTTCCCGTCGCATCTAAAGTGGAGGCACTCTCCACAGGAAAGGGGAGAGGAACTCCAGAGTCCTGCCAACATGTCCAGAGTACCCCAGATGTCTCAGTCCATTCCAGGGAAACCTGTTTTCCCTGCACTGACTCGACGTTCAAGCCGAGGATCGACTCACACCACGGTGGCACCTTGGACAGCCCTGTGGGAAAGCCTCGTGAGAAAGCCTCGTGGGACAGCCTCGAGGGAAAATAACTGATCCCTTGATCCACGCGAAAAGAAGCGTGACACTGCTGCTACAGCTCGGGAGGAAAGCGCACGTGCATGCCCCCACTCGAGACGAGGACTGACGCCCCTGTGGAGACTCCAGAAGTACGCCAAGATCCATTTCAGCACCGGAGAGCAATCCTCAGGTTCCGGCACCGACTCCACACAAGGTCTTAGTCCCCGGCTACGACGGGAGAGGAATCCCGAGAGGCCTCCGACCAACTCGCATGGGGACTGGCCTTTCCTGAGGCCACCAGAGCGGGTCCCTGATGGCCCCGTGGTAAGTCGAGAGCACCTGCCAAAACTCGAGAAAATCCAGGAGGATCTCCCCTCCAGGCGAGATGAGGCCCATTTCCGCTGAGGCGTCTCGAGGCTAATCACACCTAACCTCTGGAACTTCCAAAGGGTCCTTCACACCCTTGCTGCAACTCACGAAGTTCCCCGACATACCCGTGTCCACTCGAGAGGAAGCACGAGAGTCCCGCCCACATCCAGAGGAGCCCCGTTTCAGACTCCTAGCTCGAGAGGAGGGATCCTTTACCTGCGTGGTCGGGAAAGAATTCCCGGCGTTCCCGTCACATCTCAAGCGGAGGCGTTCTTCACAGGAAAGGCGAGAGGAACTCCAGGGTCGTGCCACCATTCCCAGAGTCCCCCAGATGTCTCAGTCCATTCCAGGGAAAACTGTTTTCCCTTCACTGCCTCAACTTTCAAGCCGAGGATTGACTCACACCATGGTGGCACGTGGGACAGCCCTGTGGGAAAGCCTCGAGGGAAAGCCACAGATCCCTTGATCCATGCGAAGGGAAGCATGACACTGCTGCTACAGCTCGGAAGGAAAGCACACGTGCATGCCACCACTCGGGACGAGGGGAGACTCCAGAAGTACCCCAAGATCCGTGTCAGCACTGGACAGGAATCCTCAGGTTCCGGCACCGACTCCACACAAGGTCTTAGTTACCAGCATCAATGGGAGATGAATCCCGAGAAACTCCCGAGCAACTCGCATGGGGACTGGCCTTTCCAGAGGCCACAAAGGCGGGTCCCTGAGGTCCCCATCGTAAGTCGAGAGCACCTGCCGAAACTCGAGAAAATCCAGGAGGTTCTCCGCTCCAAGAGAGATGAGGCCCATTTCCGCTGAGGCGTCTCGAGTCTAATAACACCTAACCTCTGGAACTTACAAAGGATCCTTCACAGCCTTCCTGCAACTCAAGAAGATCCCCGACATACCTGTCTCCACTCGAGAGGAAGCACGAGAGTCCCGCCCACATCCAGAGGAGCCCCGTTTCCGCCTCATAGCTCGAGAGGAGGGATCCTTTCCCTGCGTGGTCGGGAAAGGATTCCCGGCGTTCCCGTCTCATCTCAAGAGGAGGCGTTCTCCACAGGAGAGGCGAGAGGGACTCCAGTGTCGTGCCACCATTCCCAGAGTCCCCCAGATGTCTCAATCCATTCCAGGGAAACCTGTTTTCCCTGCACTGCCTCGACTTTCAAACCGAGGATCGACTCACCCCACGGTGGCACTTGGGACAGCCCTGTGGGAAAGCCTCGTGGGAAAGCCTCATGGGAAAGCCTCGAGGGAAAGCAACTGATCCCTTGAGCCACTCGACGGGACGCTTGACACTGCTCCTACAGCTCGGGAGGAAAGCGTACGTGCAAGCCCCCACTCGAGACGAGGACTTATTCCCGTGGGGAGACTCCAGAAGTACCCCAAGGTCCATGTCAGCACTGGAGAGGAATCCTCAGGTTCCAGCACTGACTCCACACAAGGTCTTAGGCCCCGCTACCACGGGAGAGGAATCCCGAGAAGCCCCCGAGCAACTCGCTGGGGTCTGGCCTTTCCTGAGACCACCAGAGCGGGTCCCTGAGGTACCCGTCTTAAGTCGAGAGCACCTCCCGCAACTCGAGAAAATCCAGGAGGTTCTCCCATCCAGGCGAGATGAGGCCCATTTCCTCTGAGGCCTCTCGAGGCTAATCACACCTAACCTCTGGAACATCCAAAGGGTCCTTCACACCCTTGCTGCAACTCAAGAAGTTCCCCGACATACCCGACTCCACTCGAGAGGAAGCACGAGCGTCCCGCCCACATCCAGAGGAGCCCGGTTTCTGCCTCCTAGATCGAGAGGAGGGATCCTCTCCCTGCGTGGTCGGGAAAGAATTCCCGGCATTCCCGTCGCATCTCAAGAGGAGGCACTCTCCACAGGAAAGGCGAGAGGAACTCCAGTGTCGTGTCACCATTCCCAGAATCACCCAGATATCTCAGTCCATTTCAGGGATATCTGTTTTCCCTACACTTCCTCGACTTTCAAGCCGAGGAACGACTCACACCATGGTGACACGTGGGACAGCCCTGTGGAAAGCCTCGTGGGAAAGCTTCATTTGAAAGCCTGGAGGGAAATCCACAGACCCCTTGATCCCGGGAAGGGAATGGTGACACTGCTGCTACAGCGTGGGAGGAAATCGCACGTGCATGCCCCCACTCCAGACGAGGACTGACTCCCCTGGGGAGACCCCAGAAATACCCCAGGATCCATGTCAGCACTGGAGAGGAATACTCAGGTTCTGGCACCGACTCCACACAAGGTCTTAGGCCCCGGCATCGTCGGGAGAGGAATCCCGAGAGGACACCGAGCAACTCACATGGGGACTGGCCTTTCCTGAGGCCACCAGAGAGGCTCCCTGAGGTCCCCATCGTAAGTCGAGAGCACCTGTCGCAACTCGAGAAAATCCAGGAGGTACTCCCTCCAGGCGAGATGAGGCCCATTTCCGCTGAGGCGTCTCGAGGCTAATCACACCTAACCTCTGGAGTTTCTCGAGTCTCCCCAAGGGAATCAGTCCTCATCTCGAGTGGGGGCATGCACGTTTGATTTCCTCCCGAGGTTTAGAAGCAGTGTCACGCTTCCCCTCTCGTGGATCAAGGGATCTGTGGCTTTCCCTCTAGGCCTTCCCACGAGGCTATCACACGAGGCTTTCCCACAGGGTTGTCCCACGTGCCACGGTGGTGTGAATCGATCCTCGGCTTGAAAGTCGAGGCAGTGCAGGGAAAACAGTTTTCCCTGGAATGGACTGAGACATCTGGGGGACTCTGGGAATGGTGGCACGACCCTGGAATTCCTCTCGCCTTTCCTGTGGAGAGTGCCTACTCTTGAGATGCGACGGGAACGCCGGGAATTCTTTCCCGACCACGCAGGGAAAGGATCCGTCCTCTCGAGCTATGAGGCGGAAACGGGGCTCCTCTCAATGTGGGCGGGACGCTCGTGCTTCCTCTCGAGTGCAGACGGGTATGCTTGGGAAATTCTTGAGTTGAGCAAGGGTGTGAAGGACCCTTTGGAAGTTCCAGAGGTTAGGTGTTATTAGCCTCGAGACGCCTCAGCGGAAATTGGCCTCATCTCGCCTGGAGGGGAGAACCTTCTGGATTTTCTCGAGTTGCAGCAGGTCCTCTCGACTTACTAAGGGGACCTCAGGGACCCGTTCTGGTGGCCTCAGGAAAGGTCAGTCCCCATGCGAGTTGCTCGGGGGCCTCTCGGATTCCTCTCCCGTCGATTCCAGGGCCTACGACCTTGTGTGGAATCAGTGCCGGAACCTGAGGATTCCTCTCCAGTGCTGACATGGATCTTGGGTACTTCTGGAGTCTCCCCAGGGGAGTCAGCCCTCGTCTCAAGTGGGGGCATGCACGTGCGCTTTCCTCCCGAGCTGTAGTAGCAGTGTCACGGTTCCCTTCGAGTGGATCAAGGGACCTGTCGGTTTCCCTCCAGGCTTTCCCACAAGGCTTTCCCACGAGGCTTTCCCACGAGGCTTTCCTACAGGGCTATCCCACATGCCACCGTGGAGTGAGTCGATCCTCGGCTTCAAAGTCGAGGCAATGCAGGGAAAACAGGTTTCCCTGGAATGGACTGAGACATCTGGGGGGCTCTGGCAATGGTGGCACGACTCTGGAGTTCCTCTCGCCTTTCCTTTGGAGAGCGCCTCCTCTTGAGATGCGAGGGAACGCCGGTAATTCTTTCCGAACCAGGCAGGAAAAGGATCCCTCCTCTCGAGCTCTGAGACGGAACGGCGTTTCTCTGGATGTGGGCAGGACTCTCGTGCTTCCTCTCGAGTGGAGACGGGTATGTCGGGGAACTTCTTGAGTTGCAGCAAGGGTGTGAAGGACCCTTTGGAAGTTCCAGAGGTTAGGTGTGATTAGCCTCAAGAAGCCTCAGCGGAAATTGGCCTCATCTCGCCTGGAGGGGAGAACCTTCTGGATTTTCTCGAGTTGGGGTTGGTGCTCTCGACTTACGACGGGGACCTCAGGGACTCCGCTCTGGTGGCCTCAGGAAAGGCAAGTCCCCATGCGAGTTGCTCGGGGTCCAGCGCGGGATTCCTCTCCCGTCGATGCTGCGGCCTAAGACCTTGTGAGGAGTTGCTGCCAGAACCTGAGGATTCTTCTCCAGTGCTGACATGGATCTCGGGTACTTCTGGAGTCTCCCCAGGGGAGTCAGTCCTCGTCTCGAGTGGGGGCATGAACGTGCTCTTTCCTCCGGAGCTGTAGCCGCAGTGTCATGCTTCCTTTCGCGTGAATCAAGGGATCTGTGGCTTTCCCTAGAGGCTTTCCCACGAGGCTTTCCAACGAGGCTTTGTCACAGGACTGTCCCACGTGCCACCGTGGTGTGTGTTGATCCTCGTCTTGAAAGTCGAGGCAGTGCAGGGAAAACAGGTTTCCATGGAATGGACTGAGACATCTTGGGGACTCTGGGAATGGTGGTACAACCTGAGTTCCTCTCGCCTTTCCTGTGAAGAGCGCCTCCTCTTGAGATGCGACGGGAATGCCGGGAATTATTTCCTGACAACGCAGGGAAAGGATCCCTCCTATCGAACTATGAGGCGGACAAGGGACTCTTCTGGATGTGGGCGGGACTCTCGTGCTTGCTCTCGAGTGGAGACGGGTATGTCGGGGAACTTCTTGAGTTGCAGCAAGAGTGTGAAGCACCCTTTGGAATTTCCAGAGGTTTAGGTGTGATTAGCCTCGAGACGCCTCAGCGGAAATGGGCCTCATCTCGCCTGGAGGGGAGAACAGCCTGGATTTTCTCGAGTTGCGGCAGGTGCTCTCGACTTACGACGGGGACATCAGGGACCCACTCTGGTGGCCTCAGGAAAGGCCTGTCCTCATGCGAGTTGCTCGGGGGCTTCTAGGGATTAATCTGCCGTCGATCCCAGGGCCTAAGACCTTGTGTGGAGTCGGGGCCGGAACCTGAGGATTCCTCTCCAGTGCTGACATGGATCTTGGATACTTCTGGAGTCTCCCCAGGGGAGTCAGTCATTGTCTCGAGTGGGGGCATGCACGTGCGCTTTCCTCCCGAGCTTCAGGCAGCAGTGTCACGCTTCCCGTCGCGTGGATCAAGGGATCTTTGGCTTTCGCTCCAGGCTTTCCCCACGAGGCTTTCCCATGAGGCTTTCCCACAGGGCTATCCACGTGCCACGATGGTGTGAGTCGATCCTCGGCGTGGAAAGTCGAGCAGTGAAGGGAAAACAGGTTCCTCTGGAAAAGGACTGAGACATCTCGGGGACTCTGGGAATGGTGGCATGACCTGGAGTTCCTCTCGCCTTTCCTGTGGAGAGCGCCTCCTCTTGAGATGCGACGGGAATGCCGGGAATTCTTTCCCGACCAAGCAGGGAAAGGAACCCTCATCTCGAGCTACGAGGCGGAAACCGGCTCCTCTGGATGTGGGCGGGACCCACGTGCTTCCTCTCGAGTGGAGACGGGTATGTCGGGGAACATCTTGAGTTGCAGCAAGCATGTGAACGACCCTTTGGAAGTCCCAGAGTTTAGGTGTGATTAGCCTCGAGACGACTCAGCGAAAATGGGCCTCATCTCGCCTGGAGAGCAGAACCTCCTGGATTTTCTCGAGTTGCGGCAGGTGCTCTCCACTTACGACGGGGACCTCAAGGACCCACTCTGGTGGCCTCAGTGAAGGCGAGTCCCCAAGCGATTTGCTAGGGGCCTCGCAGGATTCATCTCCCGTCGATTATGGGGCTAAGAACTTATGCGGAGTTGGGGCCGGAACCTGAGGATTCATCTCCAGTGCTGACATGGAACTTGGGGTACTTCTGGAGTGTCCACATGGGAGTCAGTCCTCGTCACGAGTAGGGGCATGCACGTTCGCTTTCCTCCCGAGCTGTAGCAGCAGTGTCAAGCTTCCCATCGCGTGGATCAAGGCATCTGTGGCTTCCCCTCGAGGCTTTCCAACAAGGCTATCCCACAGGGCTGTCCCACGTGCCACCGTGGGGTGAGTCGATCCTTGGCGTGAAAGTAGAGGCAGTGCAGTGAAAACAGGTTTCCCTGGAATGGACTGAGACATCTGGGGGACTCTGGGAATGGAGGCACGACACTGGAGTTCCTCTCGAATTTCCTGTGGAGAGCGCCTCCTCTTGAGATGCAACGGGAACGGCGGGAATTCTTTCCCGACCACGCAGGGAAAGGATCCCTCCTCTCGAGCTATGAGGCGGAAACGGGGCTCCTCTGGATGTGGGCGGGACTCTCGTGCTTCCTCTCAAGTGGAGACGGGGATTACGGGGAACTTCTTGAGTTGCAGCAAGGTGTGAAGGACCCTTTGGAAGTTCCAGAGGTAAGGTGTGATTAGCCTCGAGACGCCTCAGCAGAAATGGGCCTCATCTCGCCTCGAGGGGAGAACCTCCTGGATTTTCTCCAAATGCGACAGGTGCTCTCGACTTACGGCTGGGACCTCAGCGACCCGCTCTGGTGGCCTCAGGAAAGGCCAGTCCCCATGCGAGTTGCTCGGGGGCCTCTCGGGATTCCTCTCCAGTCGATGCCGGGCCTAAAACCTTGTGTGGGGTCAGTGCCAGACCTGAGAATTCCTCTTCAGTGCTGATATGGATCTTGGGGTACTTCTGGAGTCTCCCCAGGGGAGTCAGTCCTTGACTCCAGTGGGGCATGCACGTGCGCTTTCCTCCGAGCTGTAGCAGCAGTGTCACGCTTCCCTTCACGTGGATCAAGGGATCAGTGGCTTTCCCTCGAGGCTTTCCCACGAAGTTTTCCCACGAGGCTTTCCCACAGGGCTGTCGCAAGTGCCACCGTGGTGTGAGTCGATCCTCGGCTTGAAATTCGAGGCAGTGCACGGAAAACAGTTTTCCTGGAATGGACTGAGACATCTGGGGGACTCTGGGAATGGTGGCACGACCCTGGAGTTCCTCTCGCCTTTCCTGAGGAGCGCGCCTCCTCTTGAAATGCGCGGGAACGCCGGGAATTCTTTCCCGAACACGCAGGGAAAGGATCACTCCTCTCGAGCTATGACCTGTAAACGGGGCTCCTCTGGATGTGGCCGGCACTCTCGCGCTTCCTCTCGAGTGGAGACAGGTATGTCGGGGAACTTCTTGAGTTGCAGCAAGGGTGTGAAGGACCCTTTGGAAGTTCCAGAGGTTAGGTGTGATTAGCCTCGAGACGCCTCAGCTGAAATGGGCCTCATCTCGCCTGGAGGGGAGAGTCTCCGGGATTTTCTCGAGTTGCGGAACGTGCTCTCGACTTACGACAGGGACCTCAGGGACCCGCTCTGGTGGCCTCAGAAAAGGCCAGTCCGCATGCGAGTTGCTCGGGGGCCTCTCGGGATTCCTCTTCCGTCGATGCCAGAGCCTAAGTCCTTGTGTGGAGTCGGTGCCAGAACATGAGGATTCCTCTCCAGTGCTGACATGGATCTTTTGGTACTTCTGGAGTCTCCCAGTGGAGTCAGTCCTCGTCTCAAGTGGGAGAATGCACGTGCGCTTTCCTCCCGAGCTGTAGCAGCAGTGTCACGCTTCTCTTCGCGTGGATCAAGGGATCTGAGGCTTTTCCTCAAGGCTTTCCCGAGCTTTCACGAGGCTTTCCCTCAGGGCTCTCCCACGTGTCACAGTGGTGTGAATCGATCCTCGGCTTGAAAGTCGAGGCAGTGCAGGGAAAACAGGTTTCCCTAGAATGGACAGAGACACCTGGGGGACTCTGGGAATGGTGGCACGACCCTGGAGTTCCTCTCTCCTTTCCTGTGAGAGCGCCTCCTCTTGAGATGCGACGGGAACGCCGGGAATTCTTTCCCGACCACGCCGGGAAAGGATCCCTCCTCTCGAGCTAGGAGGCGG
>NW_017213888.1:0-15187 GCF_001704415.2 Capra hircus | reverse complement strand
TGTGAAGAGCTGACTCACTTGGAAGTTGCTTTGATTTGCTGTGAGTGTTGGGAGCCCTCCTGGGCAAAGGGCCTCAGGGGTCATTGCCACTGAATCACGACCTCCAAGCAAGCGCATTCCAGCTGTGTGACATTCAGGAAGCAGGAGACTGGGAAAAACTATCTTCCTTAGAGGAAGGAAAGTCATCCACAGAGAGTGTGTTTTCAGGCCTCTCTTTGCAGCAAGTGTTTTGCTTCTCAGACATCAGAGCTGCAGGCTTGCTCTGAGGGCCTCAATTGCAGAGTCAGGGCTGTGTGTCTCACTGCACTTTCCAAGCATTGCAGACACATTCCTAGGTTGGAGCAGTGCTTCCCATGAGAAAGAAGCCTCGGAGTGTGTCTGAGCGGCTGAGTGCCATGCTAGGGTCACCTAGTCGAGGGCACCTTGCACATCCAATGGGCCCCAGGCGAGTAGCTATGGACCGGCCCTTCGGTTGAGATATCCCAAAGCAGGGAACAAAGCCAGCTCTGTCAGAAGGAGGAAAACAGCAATGGGATGGATTTTCAAGCAGTTGCTAAGTCACACCACGTTAGGGCTCCCCGGGGAAAGAAATGCAAATTTTGGCCTCTAGGCCCAGTATCCAGATGTGTGCACAGGATATTTTCCCCACAGGATCCAAGAATGTTCCAGACAGACCTAAGCTCACTAGCTCTCTCCTGCAGAGGAAATGAAATATTGTTGCTGAACCACGAAAAGATGCTGGGATTCTTGGCTTATGGAGGAGAAGAATTCAATCCAGGGCCCAAGACGAGGCTTGATTGCTCAGAGCTTTTGTGCAATAGAGTTTTATTAAAGATAAAGGAGATAGAGAAAGCTTCTGACAGAGACATCACAAGGGGCAGAAAGCGTACCCCTTGCTAGTGTTAGTAATGGAGTTATATACTCTCCAATAAGTTATGACGAACAAAAGAATGTCTGGAGGTTGTAAAGACTCACTAGACCTACTCCCATAATTTACATTTTAAGATAACAGGATTAGCCAGAAGGTTTTTTCCAGAGACCGTCCTCAAGAAGGATGCATGATTGTTATATAATCCTAAGGAATGTAGAGGGGAAAACAGTTTGTCCTTTCTTCCTCCTTGAGAATTCTAGACCCCTCTCTCCTTGGGGACCCTTGAACTTCTTAGAAACCTGCCTTGGCAATGACTCTCTCAGAAACATGATTGAACAGCCGTTTGGAGCTTCCTTTGACTTTCCCTGGGAGGGAGGGAGCCCTCCCTGAGCACAGGGCCTCAGGGGCCATGGCCAATGAAAAATAATCTCCCAGCAAGTGCTTTTCAGCCCTGTGTGACTCTCAGCCCACAGGAGGCTGAGAAAACTCTCTTCCTTGGAGGAAGGAAAGGCAGCCCAAGAGTGTGTTTTCAGGCCTGTATCTTGCAGCAAGTGTTTGGCTTGTTAGACAGAAGACCTGCAGGCCTGTTCCAACAGACTCAATTCCAGAATCAGGGCCTTGTGTCTCCCTGCAGTTTCCTGGCCTTGCAAACACATTCCTAGGTGAGAGCAGTCCTGCCCATGGGGGACTGCTGCGGGAGTGTGTCTGAGGGGGCCAGGTGTCATGCTGGGGTCACCTGGTCGAGGGCACCTTGCACCTCCAATGGACCCCAGGCAAGGAGTTGCAGGCCACCACCTTGCTTCTGAAATCCCAAAATGGGGAGCAAAGCTCGCTCTGTCAGAGGGAAGAAAACAGCAACAGGATGGATTTTCAAGCAGTTGCTAGGCTGTACTGCGTTAGGGCTCCAAGGAAGGAAAATGCGAATTTTAGCCCCTACGACTGGTATCCAGGTGGGCTCCCAGGATGATTTCCCCGCAGGATCCAAGAACGTTCCAGACAGACCTGGGCTCACTAGCTCCCTCCTGCAGAGGAAACATGATAGAACAGCTGTTTGGAGGTTGCTTTGACTTCCCCTGGGAGGGTAGGATCCCTCCCTGGGTGCAGGGCCTCAGGGGCCATTGCCGCTGAGAAATGCCCTCTAAGCCAGACCTTTCCAGCCTTGTATGACTCAGCACGGAGGAGACTGGAAAAGCTCTCTTCCTTGGAGGAAGGAAAGGCAGCCCCAGAGAGTGTGTTTTCACACCTGTATCTTGCAGCAAGTGTTTGGCGTCTCAGACGTCAGACCTCCAGGCCTGCTCCAACGGCCTCAGTTCCAGAGTCAGGGCCGTGTGTCTCCCTGCATTTTCTGAGCCTTGGGAACACATTCCTAGGTCAGAACAGTCCTGCCCATGGGGAAGGAGGCTGCGGGAGTGTGTCTGGGGGGTCGGTGCCATGCTGGGTCCAATAGACCCGGTACCTCCAATAGACCCAGGACAACAGCGGTGGGGCTCCCCCTGGCTTCCGAAATGCCAAAGCGAGAAGCAAAGCTAGCTCTATCAGAAGGAAGAAAAGAGCAATCGGATGGATGTTCAGGCTGTTGCTGGGCCGCACCACTTCAGGGTCCCCCCCGAGAGGAACAGGCGCCCTGTGGCCCCTAGGTCCGATATGCAGGTTAACACACAGGGTGTGTCCCCATAGGAGCCAAGAATTTTCCTGACAGACCTAGGCTCACTAGAGCTCTCCTACAGGGCAAAAGGGGTAGAACAGACTGTGGATGTGACTCTGCCTTTCCAGCGAGCATGGGGCCCTCCCTACGGCCCCGGGCTCCAGGGAAAATTGTCCCTGAAAAATGACCTCCAAGAAGCGCTTTTCCAGCAGGCTGGGATGCAGAGTTCACAGGATGCGGGGAAAGTGATCGTCCTTCAGGGAAGAAGAGGCAGCCACCCAGTGTGTGTTTGCAAGCCTGTATTTGGAAGAAACTGGTTAGCTCCTTCAAGGGGAGACCTCCAGGTCTGCTCAGAGGACCGAAATTCCAGAGGCAGCACCATGCATCTCCCCTGTCCTTTCTGAGCCTTGGAAAGACATTCCTAGCTTATAGCGGTATTGCTCATGAAGAAGCAGGATGCAGGAATGTGTCAGACATGACTGGGTGCCTTCCTGGGTTCAGCTCCGTGAGGGGCCTTTCCACTCAGAGTAGGTCCCATGCCTCCTTGGGAGGAAGTGGGGCCCGCTTTGCCTCCAAATTGCCAAAGGCTGGAACAAAGCTAGTTCTATCAGAGGTAAGAAAAGAGCAATTGGATGGATGTGGAAGCTGTTGCTGGGCCGCACTGCTTCAGGCCCCCCCACCCCTCCGCCCCCGAGAGAAACAGGCGCCCTGTGGCCCCTAGGTCCTGGATGCAGTTTCACACATAGAATGTGTCCCCATAGGAGCCAAGAATTTTCCTGACAGACCTAGGCTCACTAGAGCTCTCCTACAGAGCAAAGGGGATGGGACAGATGTGTGGCTGTGGCTCTGCCTTTCCCTGGGAGTGTGGAGCCGCTCCCTATGGCCCCGGGCTCCAGGGGAAATTGCCCCTGAATAATGACCTCCAAGAAGCGCTTTTCCAACTGGCTGAGACGTGGAGTTCTCAGGATGCAGGGAAAGCGAGTGTCCTTCGGGGAAGCAAAGGCAGTCACCTGTTATCATGACTTACTAGAATAGTAGGTACCTTCTCCGGTTGGGCAGAGGCCTTCCCTACCTGATCTGAAAAGAAAACGAAAGTAGCTCGCTGATTTTGAGAAATAATTCCCAGACTTGGGTTTCCAACCAGTATAGAATCGACAATGGCCCTGTCTTTGTAGCCGCGTTAATTAGCAGGTATGTGAAGCTCTAAATATCAGTGGAAATTACATACAGCATATAGGCCCCAGTGTTCTGGAATGGTGGAAAGAAACAACCAAACTCTTGAAGGAACACTTTCAAAATGGATCATAGAGACTGACTGTACATGGATGGGCTTGCTTCCGGCAGACTTACTCATATTACGGGTAACCGCACGTTCCCACAGTTGTTGTCCTTATGAAATTTTCTATGGGAGACCCCCTCCCACAGTGAGGCAGGTGTTAGCAGATTTGCCACAAGTAAGGGGGTGGGATTTCACAGCAGATGGAACAATTAGGTAAGGTAATAAATCAGGTAACTAAGTTTGTATAAAAAAGAATATCATTCCCCCTTGAGGAACAGATTCATGAATTTGTGCTCAGTGATCAGGTGTGGCTCAATGACTGGAAACACAATTCCTTTGGCCTCACATCGGAAAGGTCCTTATACTGTTTGTTTTAGCCACAATTCTGAAAGAGATGGGAATACCAGACCACCTAACCTGCCTCTTGAGAAATCTGGATGAAGGTCAGGAAGCAACAGTTAGAGCAGGACATGGAACAACAGACTGGTTCCAAAAAGGAAAAGGAGTATGTCAAGGCTGTATATTGTCACCCTGTTTATTTAACTTATATGCAGAGTACATCATGAAACATGCTGGGATGGAAGATACATGAACTGGAATCAAGATTGCCGGTAGAAATATCAATAAACTTAGATATGCAGATGACACCACCATTTATGGCTGAACTGTGAAGAGGAACGGGTATGTCGGGGAACTTCTTGAGTTGCAGTAAGGGTGTGAAGGACCCTTTGGAAGTTCCAGAGGTTAGGTGTGGTTAGTCTCGAGATGCCTCAGCAGAAATGGGCCTCATGTCGCCTGGAATGGAGAGGCTCCTGGATATTTCCGAGTTTCAGCAGGTGCTCTCCTTGTGTGGAGTCGGGGCCGGAAGCTGAGGATTCCTCTCCAGTGCTGACATGGATTTTGGGGTACTTCTGGAGTCTCCACAAGGGAGTCAGGCCTCGTCTCGAGTGGGGGCATGAGCGTGCCCTTTCCTCCCATGCTGTAGCAGCAGTGTCATGGTTCCCCTTGCGTGGACCAAGGGATCTGTGGCTTTCCCTCGAGTCTTTCCCACGAGGCTTTCCCACAGGGCTGTCCCACGTGTCACGGTGGTGTGAGTCGATCCTCGGCGTGAAAGCCGAGGCCAGTGCAGGGAAAACAGGTTCCTGTGGAACCGGACTGACACATCTGGGGGAGTCTTGGAATGGTGGCACGACCCTGCAGTTCCTCTCCCCTTTCCTTTGGAGAGCGCCTCCCTTGAGATGCGATGGGAATGCCAGGAATTCTTTCCCGATCCAAGCAGGGAAAGGATCCCTCATCTCGAGGTACGAGCCGGAAACGGAGCTCCTCAGGATGTGGCCGGGACCATCGTGCTTCCTCTTGAGTGGACGACGGGTGTGTCGGGGAACTTCTTGAGTTGCCAGCTTGACTGTGAAAGACTCTTTGGAAGTTCCAGAGGTCACGTGTGATTAGCCTCGAGACATCTCAGTGGAAACGCGGCCTCATCTCGCCTGCAGGGGAGAACCTCCTGTATTTTGACCGAGTTTCGGTCAGGTGCTCTCGACTTACGACGGGGACTTCAGGGACCCGTTCTGGCGGCCGCAGGAAAGGCCAGTCCCCATGCGTGTTGCTATGGGGCCTCTCATGATTCCACTCCCGTCGATGCGGGGCCTAAGACCTTTTGTGGAGTCGGGGCCGGAACCTGAGGATTCCTCTCCAGGGCTGACATGCATCTTGGGGTACTTCTGGAGTCTCCCCAGGGGAGTCAGTCCTCGTCTCGAGTGGGAGCATGCACGTGCGCTTTCCTCCCGTGCTGTAGCAGCAGTGTCACGCTTCCCGTCGTGTGGATCAAGGGATCTGTGGCTTTCCCTCCGAGGCTTTCCCACGAGGCTTTCATACAGGGCTGTCCCACGTGCCACCGTGGTGTGAGTCGATCCTCGGCGTGAAAGTCGAAGCAGTGCAGGGAAAACAGGATCCTCTGGAATGGACTGAGACATCTGGGGGACTCTTGGAATGGTGGCACGACCCATGAGTTCCTCTCGCCTTTACTGTGCAGCGCGCCTCCTCTTGAGATGCGTCGGAAACGTCGGGAATTCTTTCCCGAGCAAGCAGGGAAGGATCCCTCATCTCGAGCTTGGAGGCGGAAACGGAGCTCCTCTGGAGGTGGCCGGACCCTCGTGCTTCCTCTGGAGTGGAGACGGGTATGTCGGGGAAACTTCTTGAGTTGTAGCAAGGGTGTGTAGGACCGTTTGGAAGTTCCAGAGTTTAGGTGTGATTACTCTCGAGACGCCGCAGAGAAAATGGGCCTCATCTAGACTGGAGCAGAAACCTCCTGGATTTTCTCGAGTTGCGGCAGGTGCTCTCGACATACGACCGTGACCTCAGGGACAGTGTAGCAGATTGTGTCACGCTTCCCGTCGTGGGGATCAAGGGATCTGTGGCTTTCCCTCGAGGCTTTTCCCACAAGAGCTTTCCCACAGGGCTGTCCCACGTGCCACCATGGTGTGAGTGGATCCTCGGCTTGAAAGTCGAGGCAGTGCAGGGAAAACAGGTTTCCTCTGAAATGGACTGAGACATCTGGGGGACTCTTGGAATGGTGGCACGACCCTGGAGTACCTCTCGCCTTTCCTATTGAGAGCCCTTGCTCTTGAGATGCCACGGGAAAGCGCGAAAAAACTTTCCTGGACTAAGCAGGATAGGATCCTTCATCTCGAGCTGCCAGGCGGAAACGGGGTTCCTCTGAATGTGAGTCTCCCCAGGGGAGTCAGTCCTTCGTCTCGAGTGGGGCATGCACGTGCCCCTTTCCTCCCGAGCTGTAGCAGCAGTGTCACGCTTCCCTTCGCGTGGATCAAGGGATCAGGGGCTTTCCCTCGAGGCTTTCCCATGAGGCTTTCCCACGTGGCTTTCCCACCAGGCTGTCCCACGTGCCACCGTGGTGTGAGTCGATCCTCAGCTTGAAAGTCGAGGCAGTGCAGGGAAAACAGGTTTCCCTGGAATGGACTGAGACATCTGGGGGACTCTGGGAATCGTGGCACGGCCCTGAAGTTCCTCTCGCCTTTCCTGTGGAGAGCGCCTCCTCTTGAGATGCGACGGGAACGCCGGGAATCTTTTCCGACCACGCAGGGAAATGGATCCCTCCTCTCGAGCTATGAGCTGGAAATGGGGCTCCTCTGGATGTGGGCGGGACTCTCGTGCTTCCTCTCGAGTGGAGACGGGTATGTCGGGGACTTCTTGAGTTGCAGCAAGGGTGTGCAAGGACCCTTTGGAATTTCCAAGAGCGTTAGGTGTGATTTGCCTCGAGACGCCTCAGCACGAAATGGGCCTCATCTCGCCTGGAGGGGACAACCTCCTGGATTTTCTCGAGTTGCGGGCAGGGGCTCTCACTTACGACGGGGACCTCAGGGACCCGCTCTGGTGGCCTTAGGAAAGGCCAGTCCCCATGTGAGTTGCTCGGGGCCTCTCGGGATTCCTCTCCCATCGATGCCGGGGCCTAAGACCTTGTGTGGAGTCGGTGCCGGAACCTGAGGATTCCTCTCCAGTGCTGACATGGATCTTGGGGTACTTCTGGAGTCTCCCCAGGGGAGTCAGTCCTCGTCTCGAGTGGGGGGCATGCACGTTCGCTTTCCCTCCCGAGCTGTAGCAGCAGTGTCACGCTTCCCTTTCGCGTGGATCAAGGGATCTGTGGCTTTCCCTTCGAGGCTTTCCCACGAGCTTCCCACGAGGCTTTCCCACAGGGCTGTCCCACGTGCCACCGTGGTGTGAGTCGATCCTCGCTTGAAAGGTCGAGTCAGTGCAGGGAAAACAGGTTTCCCTGGAATGGACTGAGACATCTGGGGGATCTCTGGGAATGGTGACACGAGCCCTGGAAGTTCCTCTCGCCTTTCCTGTGGAGAGCGGCCTCCTCTTGAGATGCGACGGGAACGCGGGAATTCTTTCCCGAACCACGCAGGGAAAGGATCCCTCCTCTCGAGCTAAGGAGGCTGGAAATGGGGCTCCTCTGGATGTGGCGAGGATCTCGTGCTTCCTCTCGAGTGGAGACGGGTATGTCGGGGAACTTCTTGAGTTGCAGCAAGGGTGTGAAGGACCCTTTGGAAGTTCCAGAGGTTAGGTGTGATTAGCCTCGAGACGCCTCAGCGGAAAAGGGCCTCATCTCGCCTGGAGGGGAGAACCTCCTGGATTTTCTCGAGTTGCGGGCAGTGGTGCTCTCGACTTACGACGGGGACCTCATGGGACCCGCTCTGGTGGCCTCAGGAAAGGCCCAGTCCCCATGCGAGTTGCTCGGGGGCCTCTCGGGATTCCTCTCCCGTCGATGCCGGGGGCCTAAGACCTTGTGTGGAGTCGGTCCGGAACCTGAGGATTCCTCTCCAGTGCTGACATGGATCTTGGGGTACTTCTGGAGTCTCCCCAGGGGAGTCAGTCCTCGTCTCGAGTGGGGGCTTGCACGTGCGCTTTCCTCCGAGCTGTAGCAGCAGTGTCACCTTCCCTTCGCGTGGATCAAGGGATCTGTGGCTTTCCCTCGGAGGCTTTCCCTAAGAGGCTTTCTCACGAGGCTTTCCCACAGGGCTGTCCCACGTGCCACCGTGGTGTGAGTCGATCCTCGGCCTTGAAAGTCGAGGCAGTGCAGGGGAAAACAGGTTTCCCTGGAAATGGACTGAGACATCCTGGGGGACTCTGGGAATGGTGGCACGACCCTGGAGTTCCTCTCGCCTTTCCTGTGGAGAGCGCCTCCTCTTGAGATGCGACGGGAACGCCGGGAATTCTTTCCCGAACCACTCAGAGGAAAGGATCCCTCCTCTCGAGCTAGGAGCGGAAACGGGGCTTCTCTGAGATGTGGGCGGGACTCTCGTGCTTCCTCCTCGAGCTGGAGACGGGTATGTCGGGGAAACTTCTTGAATTGCAGCAAGGGTGTGAAGGACCCTTTTGGAAGTTCCAGAGGTTAGGTGTGATTAGACTCGAGACGCCTCAGCCAGGAAATGGGCCTCTATCTCGCCTGGAGGGGAGAACCTCCTGGATTTTCTCGAGTTGCGGCAGGTGCTCTCGACTTACGACGGGGACCTCAGGGACCCGCTCTGGTGGCCTCAGGAAAGGCCAGTCCCCATGTGAGTTGCTCGGGGAGCCTCGTCGGCGATTCCTCTCCCGTCGATGCCGGGGCCTAAGACCTTGTGTGGAGTCGGTGCCGGAACCTGAGGATTCCTCTTCCAGTGCTGACATGGATCTTGGGGTACTTCTGGAGTCTCCCCAGGGGAAGTCAGTCCTCTGTCTCGGAGTGGGGGCATGCACGTGCGCTTTTCTCTCCCGAGCTGTATGCAGCAGTGTCACGCTTCCCTTGGCGTGGATCAAGGGATCTGTGGCTTTCGCCTCGAGGCTTTCCCACGTCTTTAGAGCTTCCACGAGCTTTCACACAGGGCTGTCCCACGTGCCACCGTGGTGTGAGTCGATCCTCGGCTTGAAAGTCGAGGACAGTGCAGGGAAAACAGGTTTTCCCTGGAATGGACTGAGACATCTGGGGACTCATGGGAATGGTTGCACGACCCTGGAGTTCTTCGTCGCCTTTCCTGTGGAGAGCGCCTCCTCTTGAGATGCGACGGGAAGCGACGGGAATTCTTTCCCGACACAGCAGGGAAAGGATCCCTCCTCTCGAGCTAGGGAGGCGGAAACGGGGCTCCTCTGGATGTGGGTGGACTCTCGTGCTTCCTCTCGAGTGGAGACGGGTATATCGGGGAACTTCTTGAGTTGCAGCAAGTGTGTGAAGGACCCTTTGGAAGTTCCAGAGCTTAGGTGTGATTATACTCGAGACGCCTCAGCGGAAATGGGCCTCATCTCACTTGGAAGCGAGAACCTCCTGGATTTTCTCGAGTTGCGGCAGGTGCTCTGGACTTACGACGGGGACCTCAGGGACCCGCTCTGGTGGCCTCAGGAAAGGCCAGTCCCCATGAGAGTTGCTCGGGGGCCTCTCGGGATTCCTCTCCCGTCAATGCCGGGGCCTAAGACCTTGTGTGGAGTCGGTGCCGGAACCTGAGGATTCCTCTCAGTGCTGACATGGATCTTGGGGTATTTCTGGAGTCTCCCCAGGGGAGTCAGTCCTCGGCTCGAGTGGGGGCATGCACGTGCGCTTTCCTTCCGAGCTGTAGCAGCAGTGTCACGCTTCCCTTCGCGTGAATCAAGGGATCTGTGGCTTTCCCTCGAGGCTTTCCCAGGAGCTTTCCCACGAGTGTTTCCCACAGGGCTGTCCCACGTGCCACCGTGGTGTGTGTCGATCCTCGGCTTGAAAGTCGAGGCAGTGCGGGGAAATCACGATTCCCTGGAATGGACTGAGACATCTGGGGGACTCTAGGAATGGTGGCACGACCCTGGAGTTCCTCTAGCCATTCCTGTGGAGAGCGCCTCCCCTTGAGATGCGACGGAAACCGGGAATTCTTTCCCGACCACGCAGGGAAAGGATCCCTCTCTCGACCTAGGAGGCGGAAACGGGGCTCCTCTGGATGTGGGCGGGACTCTCGTGCTTCCTCTCGAGTGGAGACGGGTATGTCGGGGAACTTCTTAAGTTGCAGAAAGAGTGTGAAGGACCCTTTGAGAGTTCCAGAGGTTAGGTGTGATTAGCCTCGAGACACCTCAGCGGAAATGGCCTCATCTCGCCTGGAGGGGAGAACCTCCTGGATTTTCTCGATTTGGGACAGGTGCTCTCGACTTACGACGGGGACTTCAGGGACCCGCTCTGGTGGCCTCAGGAAAGGACAGTCCCCATGCGAGTTGCTCGGGGTCTCTCGGGATTCCTCTCGGTCGATGCTGGGGCCTAAGACCTTGTGTGGAGAAAGTGCCGGAACCTGAGGATTCCTCTCCAGTGCTGACATTGATCTTGGGGTACTTCTGGAGTCTCCCCAGGGGAGTCAGTCCTCGTCTCGAGTGGGGGCATGCACGTGCGCTTTCCTCCCGTGCTGTAGCAGCAGTGTTACGCTTCCCTTCGCGTGGATCAAGGGATCTGTGGCTTTCCCTCGAGGCTTTCCCACGAGGCTTTCATACAGGGCTGTCCCACGTGCCACCGTGGTGTGAGTCGATCCTCGGCGTGAAAGTCGAAGCAGTGTAGGGAAAACAGGATCCTCTGGAATGGACTGAGACATCTGGGGGACTCTTGGAATGGTGGCACGACCCATGGTTCCTCTCGCCTTTACTGTGCAGCGCTCCTCCTCTTGAGATGTGTCGGAAACGTCGGGAATTCTTTCCCGAGCAAGCAGGGAAGGATCCCTCATCTCGAGCTTGGAGGCGGAAACGGAGCTCCTCTGGAGGTGGCCGGACCCTCGTGCTTCCTCTGGAGTGGAGACGGGTATGTCGGGGAACTTCTTGAGTTGTAGCAAGGGTGTGTAGGACCGTTTGGAAGTTCCAGAGTTTAGGTGTTACTCTCGAGACGCCGCAGAGAAAATGGGCCTCATCTAGACTGGAGCAGAGAACCTCCTGGATTTTCTAGAGTTGCGGCAGGTGCTCTCGACATACGACCGTGACCTCAGGGACAGTGTAGCAGATGTGTCACGCTTCCCGTCGTGGGATCAAGGGATCTGTGGCTTTCCCTCGAGGCTTTCCCACGAGGCTTTCCCACAGGCTGTCCCACGAGCCACCATGGTGTGAGTGGATCCTTGGCTTGAAAGTGGAGGCAGTGCAGGGAAAACAGGTTCCTCTGAAATGGACTGAGACATCTGGGGGACTCTTGGAATGGTGGCACGACCCTGCAGTACCTCTCGCCTTTCCTATTGAGGGCCCTTGCTCTTGAGATGCCACGGGAACGCCGAAAAAAAACTTTCCTGATTAAGCAGGATAGGATTTCATCTCGAGCTGCCATGAAACGGGGTTCCTCTGAATGTGAGTCTCCCAGGGGAGTCAGTCCTCGTCTCGAGTGCGGACATGCACGTGCCCTTTCCTACCGAGCTGTAGCAGCATTGTCACGCTTCCCTTCGCGTGGATCAAGGGATCAGGGGCTTTCCCTCGAGGCTTTCCCACGAGGCTTTCACACAGGGCTGTCCCACGTGCCACCGTGGTGTGAGTCGATCCTCGGCTTGAAAGTCGAGGCAGTGCAGGGAAAACAGGTTTCCCTGGAATGGACTGAGACATCTGGGGGACTCAGGGAATGGTTGCACGACCCTGGAGTTCCTCGCGCCTTTCCTGTGGAGAGCGTCTCCTCTTGAGATGCGATGGGAGCGACGGGAATTCTTTCCCGACCACACAGGGAAAGGATCCCTGCTCTCGAGCTAGGAGGCGGAAACGGGCTCCTCTGGATGTGGGTGGTACTCTCGTGCTTCCTCTCGAGTGGAGACGGGTATATCGGGGAACTTCTTGAGTTGAAGCAAGTGTGTAAAGGACCCTTTGGAAGTTCCAGAGCTTAGGTGTGATTAGACTGGAGACGCCTCAGCGGAAATGGGCCTCATCTCACTTGGAAGGGAGAACCTCCTGGATTTTCTCGAGTTGCGGCAGGTGCTCTGGACTTACGACGGGGACCTCAGGGGGACCCGCTCTGGTGGCCTCAGGAAGGCCAGTCCCCATGCGAGTTGCTCGGGGGCCTCTCGGATTACTCTCCCGTCGATGCGGGGCCAAAGATCTTGTGTGGAGTGGGTGCCGGAACCTGAGGATTCCTCTCCAGTGCTGACATGGATCTTGGGGTACTTATGGAGTCTCCCCAGGGGAGTCAGTCCTCGTCTCGAGTGGAGGCATGCACGTGCGCTTTCATACCGAGCTGTAGCAGCAGTGTCACGCTTCCCTTCGCGTGGATCAAGGGAATTGTAGCTTTCCCTCGAGGCTTTCCCAAAAGGCTTTCCCACGAGCCTTTCCCACAGGGCTGTCCCACGTGCCACCGTGGTGTGAGTCGATCCTCGCCTTGAAAGTCGAGGCAGTGCAGGGAAAACAGGTTTCCTCGAATGGACTGAGATATCTGGGGGACTCTGGGAATGGTGGCACGACCCTGGGGTTCCTCTCGTCTTTCCTGTGGAGAGCGCCTCTCTCTTGAGATGCGACGGAACGCCGGGAATTCTTTCCCGACCACGCAGGGAAAGCATCCCTCCTCTCGAGCTAGGAGGCGGAAACGGTTCTCCTCTGGATGTGGGCAGAACTCTCGTGCTTCCTCTCGAATGGAGACGGGTATGTCGGGGAACTTCTTGATTTGCAGCAAGGCTGTGAAGGACCCTTTGGAATTTCAGAGGTTAGGTGTGATTAGCCTGGAGACGCCTCAGCGGAAATGGGCCTCATCTTGCCTGGAGGGGAGAACCTCCTGGATTTTCTGGAGTTGCGGCAGGTGCTCTTGACTTATGATGGGGACCTCAGGGACCCGCTCTGGTGGTCCCTCGAATAGCCAGTCCCCATGCGAGTTGCTCGGGGGCCTTTCGGGATTCCTCTCCCGTCGATGCCGGGCCTAAGACCTTGTGTGGAGTCGGTGCCGGAATCTGAGGATTCCTCCCAGTGCTGACATGGATCTTGGGTACTTCTGGAGTCTCCCCAGGGGAGTCAGTCCTCGTCTCGAGTGGGGGCATGCACGTGCGCTTTCCTCCTGAGCTGTATCAGCAGTGTCACGCTTCCCTTCGCGAGGATCAAGTGATCTGTGGCTTTCCCTCGAGGCTTTAGCACGAGGCTTTCCCACGAGGCTTTCCCACAGGGCTGTCCACGTGCCACCGTGGTGTGAGTCGATCCTCGCCTTGAAAGTCGAGGCAGTGCAGGGAAAACAGGTTTGCCTCGAATGGATTGAGATATCTGGGGGACTCTGGAATCGTGCACGACCCTGGGGTTCCTCTCGTATTTCCTGTGGAGAGCGCCTCCTCTTGAGATGCGACGGGAACGCCGGGAATTTTTTCCCGAACACACAGGGAAAGGATCCCTCCTCTTCAACTAGGAGGCGGAAAAGGGGCTCTTCTGGATGTGGCGGGACTCCCGTGCTTCCTCTCGAGTGTAGACGTATGTCGGGGAACTTCTTGAGTTGCAGCAAGGGTGTGAAGGACCCTTTGGAAGTTCCAGAGGTTAGGTGTGATTAGCCTCGAGACACCTCAGCGGAAATGGGCCTCATCTCGACTGGAGGGGAGAACCTCCTGAATTTCTCGAGTTGCAGCAGGTGCTCTCGACTTACGATGGGACCTCAGAGACGCGCTCTGGTGGCCTCAGGAAAGGACAGTCCCCATGCGAGTGCTCGGGGACTCTCGGGATTCCTCTCCCTTGATGCTGGGGCTAAGACCTTGTGTGGAGATAGTCCGGAAGCTGAGGATTCCTCACCATGCTGACATGGATGTTGGGTACTTCTGGAGTCTCCCCACGGGAGTCAGTCCTCGTCTTGAGTGTGGGCATGCACGTGCGCTTTCCTTCCGAGCTGTAGCAGCAGTGTCACGCTTCCCTTCAGGTCGATCAAGGAATCTGTGTCTTTCCATCGAGGCTATCCACGAGGCTTTCCCACGAGGCTTTCCTACAGGCTGTCCCACGGCCACCGTGGTGTGAGTCGATCTCCGGCTTGAAAGTCGAGCAGTGCAGAGAAAACAGGTTTCCCTGGAATGGACTGAGATATCTGGGGGACTCTGGAATGGTGGCACGACCTGGATTTCCTCTCGCCTTTCCTGTGGAGAGTGCCCCTCTTGAGATGCGACGGGAACGCCGGAATTCTTTCCCGACCACGCGGGAAAGGATCCC
Source organism: Capra hircus (assembly GCF_001704415.2). Lineage (NCBI taxonomy): Eukaryota > Metazoa > Chordata > Mammalia > Artiodactyla > Bovidae > Capra > Capra hircus. Next base: position 769 of record NW_017213888.1, on the reverse strand, counting down.
TCCTCTCGAGCTAGGAGGCGCAAACGGGGCTCCTCTGGATGTGGGCGGGACTCTCGTGCTTCCTCTCGAGTGGAGACGGGTATGTCGGGGAACTTCTTGAGTTGCCAGCAAGGGTGTGAAGGACCCTTTGGAAGTTCCAGATGTTTAGATGTGATTAGCTTTCGTGACGCATTAGCGGAAATGGGCCTCATCTCGCCGGGGAGGGAGAACCTCCTGGATTTTCTCGAGGTACGGCAGGTGCTCTCGACTTACGACGGGGACCTCAGGGACCCGCTCTGGTGGCCTCAGGAAAGGCCAGTCCCATGCGAGTTGCTCGGGGGCCTCACGGGATTCCTCTCCCATCGATGCCGGGCTTAAGACCTTGTGTGGAGTCGGTGCCGGAACCTGAGGATTCCTCTCCAGTGCTGACATGGATCTTGGGGTACTTTGGAGTCTTCCCAGGGGAGTCAGTCCTCGTCTTGAGTGTGGGCATGCACGTGCGCTTTCCTTTCCGAGCTGTAGCAGCAGTGTCCCGTTCCCTTCGCCGTGGATGAAGGGATCTGTGGCTTTCCCTCGAGGCTTTCCCACGAGGCTTTCCCACGAGGCTTTCCCACAGGGCTGTCCCACGTGCCACCGTGGTGTGAGTCGATCCTCCCCTTGAAAGTCGAGGCAGTGCAGGGAAACAGGTTTCCCTGGAATGGACTGAGATATCTGGGGGACTCTGGGAATGGTGGCATGACCCTGGAGTTCCTCTCGCCTTTCCTGTGGAGAGCGCCTCCTCATGAGATGC
>NW_017213887.1:0-15187 GCF_001704415.2 Capra hircus | reverse complement strand
AGAACCTCCTGGATTTTCTCGAGTTTGCGGCAGGTGCTCTTGACTTACGTCGGGGACCTCAGGGACCCGCTCTGAGGCCTCAGGAAAGGCCAGTCCCATACGAGTTGTTCGGGTGCCTCTCGGTATTCCTCTCCCGTTGATGCCGGGACCTAAGACCTTGTTTGGAGTCGGTGCCAGAACCTGAGGATTCCTCTCCAATGCTGACATGGATTTGGGGTACTTCTGGAGTATCCCGGGGAGTCAGTCACGTCTCGAATTGGGGCATGCACGTGCGATTTCCTCCGGCTGAGCAGCTGTGTCACGCTTCCTTCACGTGGATCAAGGGATCTGTGCTTTCCCTCGAGCTTGCCCAGGAGCTTTCCCACAGGGCTGTCCCACGTGCCACCGTGGTGTGAGTCGATCCTCGGCTTGAAATTCGAGGCAGTGCAGGAAAAACAGGTGTTTCCCTGGAATGGACTGAGACATCTGGGGGACTCTGGAATGGTGGCATGACCCTGGAGTTCTCTCTGGCCTTTCCTGTGGAGAGCACCTCATCTTGGGATGCGACGGAAACGCCGGAATTCTTTCCAGAACAGGCAGGGAAAGGATCCCTTCTCTCGCGCTAGGAGGCGGAACGGGGCTCCTATGGATGTGGGCGGACTCTCGTGCTTCCTCTCGAGTGGAGACGGGTATGTCGGGGAACTTCTTGAGTTGCAGCAAGGGTGTGAAGGACCCTTTGGAAGTTCCAGAGGTTAGGTGTGATTAGCCTCGAGAAGCCTCAGCGGAAATGGCCCTCATCTCGCCTGGAGGGGAGAACCCTGGATTTTCTCGAGTTGCGGCAGTTCCTCTCGACTTACGACGGGGACCTCAGGGACACGCTCTGGTGGCCTCAGGAAAGGCCAGTCCCCAAGCGAGTTGCTCGGGGCCTCTCGAGATTCCTCTCCTGTCGATGCCGGGGCCTAAGACCTTGTGTGGAGTCGGTGCCGGAACCTGAGGATTCCTCTCCAGTGCTGACATGGATCTTGCGGTACTTCCTGAGTCTCCCCTGGGGAGTCAGTCCTCCTCTCGAGTGGGGCATGCACGTGCGCTTTCCTCCCCCAGCTCTAGCAGCAGTGTCACGCTTCCCGTCGAGTGGGTCAAGGGATCTGTGGCTTTCCCACGAAGCTTTCCCACAGGGCTGTCCCACGTGCCACCGTGGTGTGAGTCGATCCTCGCTTGAAAGTCGAGGCAGTGCAGGGAAAACAGGTTTCCCTAAATGGACTGAGACATCTGGGGGACTCTGGGAATGGTGGCACGACCCTAGAGTTCCTCTCGCCTTTCCTCTGGAGAGCGCCTCCTCTTGAGATGCGACGGGAACGCCGGGAATTCTTTCCCGACCACGCAGGGAAAGATCCCTCCTCTCGAGCTAGGAGGCGGAAACAGCGCTCCTCTGGATGAGGGCGGGACTCTCGTGCTTCCTCTCGAGTGGAGACGGGTATGTCGCGGAACTTCTTGAGTTGCAGCAAGGGTGTGAAGGACCCTTTAGAAATTCCAGAGGTAGGTGTGATTAGCCTCGAGATGCCTCAGCGGAAATGGGCCTCATCTCGCCTGGAGGGGAGAACCTCCTGGATTTTCTCGAGTTGCGGCAGGTGCTCTTGACTTACGTCGGGGACCTCAGGGACCCGCTCTGGTGGCCTCAGGAAAGGCCAGTCCCCATACGAGTTGTTCGGTGCCTCTCGGTATTCCTCTCCCGTTGATGCCGGGACCTAAGACCTTGTTTGGAGTCGGTGCCAGAACCTGAGGATTCCTCTCCAATGCTGACATGGATTTGGGGTACTTCTGGAGTATCCCAGGGGAGTCAGTCATCGTCTCGAATTGGGGCATGCACGTGCGATTTCCTCTCGGCTGTAGCAGCTGTGTCACGCTTCCCTTCACGTGGATCAAGGGATCTGTGTCTTTCCCTCGAGGCTTGCCCAGGAGGCTTTCCCACAGGGCTGTCCACGTGCCACCGTGGTGTGAGTCGATCCTCGCTTGAAATTCGAGGCAGTGCAGGAAAAACAGGTTTCCCTGGAATGGACTGAGACATCTGGGGGACTCTGGGAATGGTGGCATGACCCTGGAGTTCCTCTCGCCTTTCCTGTGGAGAGCGCCTCCTCTTGGGATGCGACGGAAACGCCGGGAATTCTTTCCCGACCACGCAGGGGAAGGATCCCTCCTATCTAGCTAGGAGGCGGAAACGGGGCTCCTCTGGATGAGGGCGTGACTCTCGTGATTCCTCTCGAGTGGAGACGGGTATGTCGGGAAACTTCTTCAGTTGCAGCAAGGGTGTGAAAGACCCTTTGTAAGTTCCAGATGTTAGGTGTGATTAGCCTCGAGATGCCTCAGCGGAAACGGGCCTCATCTCGCCTGGAGGGGAGAACCTGCTGGATTTTCTCGAGTTGCGGCATGTGCTCTCGACTTACGACGGGGACCTCAGGACCCGCTCTGGTGGCCTCAGGAAAGACCAGTCCCCATGCGAGTTGCTCGGGGACTCACGGGATTCCTCTCCCATCGATGCCGTGGCCTAAGACCTTGTGTGGAGTCGGTTGCGGAACCTGAGGATTCCTCTCCAGGGCTGACATGCATCTTGGGGTACTTCTGGAGTCTCCCCAAGGGAGTCAGTCCTCGTATCGAGTGGGTCATGCACGTGCGCTTTCCTCCCCAGCTCTAGCAGCAGTGTCACGCTTCCCGTCGAGTGGGTCAAGGGATCTGTGGCTTTCCCACGAAGCTTTCCCACAGGGCTGTCCCACGTGCCACCGTGGTGTGAGTCGATCCTCGGCTTGAAAGTCGAGGCAGTGCAGGGAAAACAGGTTTCCCTAAATGGACTGAGACATCTGGGGGACTCTGGGAATGGTGGCACGACCCTAGAGTTCCTCTCGCCTTTCCTCTGGAGAGCGCCTCCTCTTGAGATGCGACGGGAACGCCGGGAATTCTTTCCCGACCACGCAGGGAAAGATCCCTCCTCTCGAGCTAGGAGGCGGAAACAGCGCTCCTCTGGATGAGGGCGGGACTCTCGTGCTTCCTCTCGAGTGGAGACGGGTATGTCGCGGAACTTCTTGAGTTGCAGCAAGGGTGTGAAGGACCCTTTGGAAGTTCCAGAGGTTAGGTGTGATTAGCCTCGAGACGCCTCAGCGGAAATGGGCCTCATCTCGCCTGGAGGGAGAACCTCCTGGATTTTCTCGAGTTGCGGCAGGTGCTCTCAACTTACGACGGGTCCTCAGGGACCCGCTCTGGTGGCCTCAGGAAAGGCCAGTCCCCATGCGAGTTGCTCGGGGCCTCTCGGGATTCCTCTCCCGTCGATGCCGGGGCCTAAGACTGCCGGGAGCCAGTGTGAGCAAGCCCGCCCGTGACAAGGTTATGAGGAAGGAAGCTGACATACGCAAGGCGTGCTCAGACTTCAGGGACCCCTCTGGAAGTTTTTAAGCATGTACCCCAACAAATATCTGCCGGTTTTTGTGCTCTGCTTTTTCACTCTTCTGACCTTTTCTGGAAAAAGTCAATTCAGCGCGTTAGTCTTCTGCATTTGAAAGAGTGTTTCAATCCAAAAACCCTCTGATGGCTTTCTAGCCTGCCTGTAGGACTCGTACAGCTGCGCTTGTGATTGTTTGAGGCCTCCTGACCGCAGGAGGCACAGGAAGCTTAAAACATCCTAGGAATGCAGGAGCTTTCGAGGAGTCAAAATCTTTAGAATAGGACTGATTAAAAGTTTCATTTTTTGGGTCAATGCTTGCTGCCAAATTTTCATATCCTTTATTTTTAGATATAGTTGGTATATAGAAAAACAAGTAGTAGACCTGGTATTAGCAACATTATATCTTTGAGTTAAGTACCTTCTTTGTTATAACCCACTGCACATTTGTTCTATAGAGATGTAACTTTAATGCTTTAAGGAGATGCAGATTAAAGAAAAACACTTCAGGGGAAACAAAATTAACGTTCATTAAGGAACAGAGCCAAAAAGTGTTAACAAGCCTCTTGGCCAGAAGATAATGTAAATCACCTGAGACCTTTTGTATACAAAATGATATACAGAAAGAATCTGGGTTGTGAACGCTACATAATTTTGTGTTATCCATTGATCTCCATGTTTTATCAAAAATATAAAAGGCCTTGTGAACAATAAAGGAGGAGACCAGGGTCCGGGGGCCAGTTTCTCGGACCAGCTTCTCGAACTAGTCTCTCAGCCTGGTTTCTTGGGACTCTGGCTCCCCCCGTGTCTTTCTCTCTCTTTCTTCTTCTCTACCTTTCCTTCTCTCTGCTCTTTACTTTAACTTCAGGCTGAATCTCCACCTGGAGTGCGGAGGCTAGCAAGGTCTACTTACTTGCCCTGGCTGTTAAGACCCGCACGAAAGGGAGCTTAAGGCGAGGCACCCTTAGATATTCAAGCGGGCGCCGGTGGCCCAAAGTAGGTGGTGCAAATTCCTTGTGTGGAATTTTATTGGCCTTCCGCGTAAACCAAGCTATTCAGCCCTCTTCCTCCACTTAATCTTCTTACTACACTATAGTTTCCAAATCTAATCTTACATTAATAAATAAACAAGTCTTTCCACGACAACGCCGTCCACAGTTCGAATTCCCTGGATCCACCGGGGCTGGAGCCCGGCATAAGACCTTGAGTGGAGTCGGTGCCGGAACCTGAGGATTCCTCTCCAGTGCTGACATGGATCTTGGGGTACTTCTGGAGTCTCCCCAGGGGAGTCAGTCTTCGTCGCGAGTGGGGTATGCACGTGCGCTTTCCTCCCGAGCTGTAGCAGCAGTGTCATGCTCCCCTTCGCGTGGATCAAGGGATCTGTGGCTTTCCCACGAAGCTTCCCACAGGGCTGTCCCACGTGCCACCGTGCTGTGAGTTGATCCTCGGCTTGAAAGTCGAGGTAGTGCAGGGAAAACAGGTTTCCCTGGAATGGACTGAGACATCTGGGGGACTCTGGGAAGGGTGGCACGACCCTGGCGTTCCTCTCGCCTTTCCTGTGGAGAGCGCCTCCTCTTGAGATGCGACGGGAACGCCGGGAATACTTTCCCGACCACGCAGGGAAAGATCCCTCCTCTTGAGCTAGGAGGCGGAAACGGCGCTCCTCTGGATGAGGGAGGGACTCTCGTGATTCCTCTCGAGTGGAGACGGATATGTCGGGGAACTTCTTGAGTTGCAGCAAGGGTGTGAAGGACCCTTTGGAAGTTCCAGAGGTTAGGTGTGATTAGCCTCGAGACGCCTCAGCGGAAATGGGCCTCATCTCGCCTGGAGGGGAGAACCTCCTGGATTTTCTCGAGTTGTGGCAGGTGCTCTCTACCTACACGGGGACCTCAGGGACCCGCTCTGGTGGCCTCAGGAAAGGCAGGTCCCCAACGAGTTGCTCGGGTCATCTCGGGATTCCTCTCCCGTCGATGCCGGGGCCTAAGGCCTTGTGTGGAGACGCTGCCGGAACCTGAGGATTCCTCCCAGTGCTGACATGGATTTGGGGTATTTCTGGAGTCTCCCCAGGGGAGTCAGTCCTCGTCTCGAATTGGGGCATTCACGTGCGATTTCCTCTCGAGCTGTAGCAGCAGTGTCACGCTTCCCTTCGCGTGAATCAAGGGATCTGTGGCTTTCCCACTAGGCTTTCCCACAGGGCTGTCCCACGTGCCACCGTGGTGTGAGTAGATCCTGGCTTGAAAGTCGAGGCAGTGCAGGGAAAAAAGGTTTCCCTGGAATGGACTGAGACATCTGAAGGACCTGGGAATGGTGGCACGACCCTGGAGTTCCTCTCGCCTTTCCTGTGGAGAGCGCCTCTTCTTGAGATGCGACGGGATCGTCGGGAATTCTTTCCTGAACACGCAGGGAAAGGATCCCTCCTCTCGATCTAGGAGGGGGAAACGGGGCTCCTCTGGATGTGGGCCGGACTCTCGTGCTTCCTCTCGAGTGGAGACGGGTATGTCGGGGAACTTCTTGACTTGCAGCAAGGGTGTGAAAGACCCTTTGGAAGTTCCAGAGGTTAGGTGTGATTAGCCTCGAGACACCTCAGCGGAAATGGGCCTCATCTCGCCTGGAAGGTAGAACCTCCTGATTTTCTCGAGTTGTGGCAGGTGCTCTCGACTTACGACCTGGACCTCAGGGACCCGCTCTCGTGGCCTCAGGAAGGCCAGTCCCCATGCGAGTTGCTCGGGGCCTATCGGGATTCCTCTCCCGTCGATGCCGGGGCCTAAGACCTTGTGTGGAGTCGTTTGCGGAACCTGAGGATTCCACTCCAGGGCTGGCATGGATCTTGGGTAATTTTGGAGTCTCCCCCAGGGGAGTCAGTCCACGTCTCGACTGGGGGCATGCACGTGCGCTTTCCTCCCCAGCTGTAGCAGCAGTGTCACGCTTCATTTCGCGTGGATCAAGGGATCTGTGGCTTTCCCTCGAAGCTTTCCCACGAGGCTTTCCCACGAATCTTTCCCACAGGGCTCTCCCACGTGCCACCGTGGTGTGAGTCGATCCTCGGATTGAAAGTCGAGGCAGTGCACGGAAAACAGTTTTCCCTGGAATGGACTGAGACATCTGGGGGCTCTGGAAATGGTGGCACGACCCTGGAGTTCCTCTCGCCTTTCCTGTGGAGAGCGCCTCCTCTTGAAATGACAGGAATGCGGGGAATTCTTTCCCCACGACGCAGGGAAAGGATCCCTCCTCTCGAGCTAGGAGGCGGAAATGGGCTCCTCTGGATGTAGGCGGGACTCTCGTGCTTCCTGTTGAGTGGAGACGAGGATGTCGGGGAACTTCTTGAGTTGCAGCAAGGGTGTGAAGGACCCTTTGGAAGTTCCAGAGGTTAGGTGTGATTTGCCTCCAAACGCCTCAGCGGAAATGGGCCTCATCTCTCCTGGAGGGGAGAACCTCCTGGATTTTCTCGAGTTGCGGCAGGTGCTCTCGACTTACGACGGGGACCTCAGGGACCCGCTCTGGTGGCCTCACGAAAAGGCCAGTCCCCATGCGAGTTGCTCGGGGGCCTCTCGGGATTCCTCTCCCGTCGATGCCGGGGCCTAAGACCTTGTGTTGAGTCGGTGCCGGAACCTGAGGATTCCTCTCCAGTACTGACATGGACCTTGTGGTACTTCTGGAGTCTCCCCAGCGGAGTAAGTCCTCGACTGGTGTGGGGCATGCACGTGCTATTTCCTCCCGCTGTAGCAGCAGTGTCACGCTCCCCTTCGCGTGGATCAAGGGATCTGTGGCTTTCCCTCGAGGCTTTCCCACGAGGCTTTCCCACGGTTTTACCACAGGGCTATCCCACGTGCGACCGTGGTGTGAGTCGATCCTCGGCTTGAAACGTCGAGGCAGTGCAGGGAAAACAGGTGTCCCTGGAATGGACGGAGACATCTGGGGGCTCTGGAATGGTGGCACGACCCTGGAGTTCCTCTCGCCTTTCCTGTGGAGAGCACCTCATCTTGAGATGCGACGGGAACGCCAGGAATTCTTTCCAGACAGGCAGGGAAAGGATCCCTCTCTCGGCTAGGAGGCGGAAAGGGGCTCCTCTGGATGTTGGCGGGACTCTGTGCTTCCTCTCGATTGGAGACGGGTATGTCGGGAACTTCTTGAGTTGCAGCAAGGGTGTGAAGGACCCTTTGGAAGTTCCAGAGTTAGGTGTGATTAGCCTCGAGACACCTAGCGGAAATGGGCCTCATCTCGCCTGGAGGTAGAACCTCCTGATTTTCTCGAGTTGTGGCAGGTGCTCTCGACTTACGACGGGGACCTCAGGGACCGCTCTGGTGGCCTCAGGAAAGGCCAGTCCCCATGCGAGTTGCTCGGGGCCTATAGGGATTCCTCTCCCGTCGATGCCGGGGCCTAAGACCTTGTGTGGAGTCGGCGGAACCTGAGGATTCCTCTCCAGGGCTAGCATGGATCTTGGGTAATTCTGGAGTCTCCCCAGGGGAGTCAGTCCGTCTCGAGTGGGGGCATGCACGTGCGCATTCCTCCCCAGCTCTAGCAGCAGTGTCACGCTTCCCGTCGAGTGGATCAAGGGATCTGTGGCTTTCCCACGAGCTTTCCCACAGGGCTGTCCCACGTGTCACCGTGGTGTGAGTCGATCCTCGGCTTGAAAGTCGAGGCAGTGCAGGGAAAACAGGTTTCCCTGAATGGACGAGACATCTGGGGGACTCTGTAATGGTGGCACGACCCTGGAGTTCCTCTGGCCTTTCCTGTGGAGAGCGCCTCATCTTGAGATGTCACGGGAACGCCGGAATTCTTTCCAGAACAGGCAGGGAAAGGATCCCTTCTCTCGCTAGGAGGCGGAAACGGGGCTCCTATGGATGGGGCGGGACTCTCGTGCTTCCTCTCGAGTGGAGACGGGTATGTCGGGAACTTCTTGAGTTGCAGCAAGGGTGTGAAGGACCCTTTGGAAGTTCCAGAGGTTAGGTGTGATTAGCCTCGAGAGCCTCAGCGGAAATGGGCCTCATCTCGCCTGGAGGGAGAACCTCCTGGATTTTCTCGAGTTGCGGCAGGTGCTCTCGACTTACGACGGGGACCTCAGGGACCCGCTCTGGTGGCCTCAGGAAAGGCCAGTCCCCACGAGTTGCTCGGGGCCTCTCGAGATTCCTCTCCTGTCGATGCCGGGCCTAAGACCTTGTGTGGAGTCGGTGCCGGAACCTGAGGATTCCTCTCCAGTGCTGACATGGATTTGCGGTACTTCTGGAGTCTCCCTGGGGAGTCAGTCCTCCTCTCGAGTGGGGCATGCACGTGCGCTTTCCTCCGGGCTAGCAGCAGTGTCACGCTTCCCGTCGAGTGGATCAAGGGATCTGTGTCTTTCCCAAAGCTTTCCCACAGGGCTGTCCCACGTGCCACCGTGGTGTGAGTCGATCCTCGGCTTGAAAGTCGAGGCAGTGCAGGAAAAACAGGTTTCCCTGGAATGGACTGAGACATCTGGGGACTCTGGGAATGGTGGCATGACCCTGGAGTTCCTCTCGCCTTTCCTGTGGAGAGCGCCTCCTCTTGAGATGCGACGGGAACGCCGGGAATTCTTTCCCGACCACGCAGGGGAAAGATCCCTCCTCTCGAGCTAGGAGGCGGAAACGGGCTCCTCTGGATGAGGGCGGACTCTCGTGATTCCTCTCGAGTGGAGACGGGTATGTCGGAAACTTCTTGAGTTGCAGCAAGGGTGTGAAGGACCCTTTGAAGTTCCAGAGTTAGGTGTGATTAGCCTCGAGATGCCTCAGCGGAAACGGGCCTCATCTCGCCTGGAGGGAGAACCTCCTGGATTTTCTCGAGTTGCGGCATGTGCTCTCGACTTACGACGGGGACCTCAGGGACCCGCTCTGGTGGCCTCAGGAAAGGCCAGTCCCCATACGAGTTGTCGGGGGCTCTCGGATTCCTCTCCCATCGATGCCGGGCCTAAGACCTTGTTGGAGTCGGTGCGGAACCTGAGGATTCCTCTCCAGGGCTGACATGGATTTGGGGTACTTCTGGAGTCTCCCAGGGAGTCAGTCCTCGTCTCGAGTTGGGGCATGCACGTGCGCTTTCCTCCGCTCTAGCAGCAGTGTCACGCTTCCCTCGAGTGGTCAAGGGATCTGTGGCTTTCCCACGAAGCTTTCCCACAGGGCTGTCCCACGTGCCACCGTGGTGTGAGTCGATCCTCGGCTTGAAAGTCGAGGCAGTGCAGGGAAAACAGGTTTCCCTAAATGGACTGAGACATCTGGGGGACTCTGGGAATGGTGGCACGACCCTGAGTTCCTCTCGCCTTTCCTGTGGAGAGCGCCTCCTCTTGAGATGCGACGGGAACGCCGGGAATTCTTTCCCGACCACGCAGGGAAAGATCCCTCCTCTAGCTAGGAGGCGGAAACGCGCTCCTCTGGATGAGGGCGGACTCTCGTGCTTCCTCTCGAGTGGAGACGGGTATGTCGGGAAACTCTTGAGTTGCAGCAAGGGTGTGAAGGACCCTTTGGAAGTTCCAGAGGTTAGGTGTGATTAGCCTCGAGACGCCTCAGCGGAAATGGGCCTCATCTCGCCTGGAGGGAGAACCTCCTGGATTTTCTCGAGTTGCGGCAGTGCTCTCACTTACGACGGGTCCTCAGGGACCCGCTCTGGTGGCCTCAGGAAAGGCCAGTCCCCATGCGAGTACAAGACTGCTGTTGACCTGGAGACTTCAGGGACCCCTCTGGAAGTTTTTAAGCATGGCCGTTTTTGCTCTGCTTTTTCACTCTTCTGACCTTTTCTGGAAAAGTCAATTCAGCGCGTTAGTCTTCTGCATTTGAAAGAGTGTTTCAATCCAAAAACCCTCTGATGGCTTTCTAGCCTGCCTGTAGGACTCGTACAGCTGCGCTTGTGATTGTTTGAGGCCTCCTGACCGCAGGAGGCACAGGAAGCTTAAAACATCCTAGGAATGCAGGAGCTTTCGAGGAGTCAAAATCTTTAGAATAGGACTGATTAAAAGTTTCATTTTTGGGTCAATGCTTGCTGCCAAATTTTCATATCCTTTATTTTTAGATATAGTTGGTATATAGAAAAACAAGTAGTAGACCTGGTATTAGCAACATTATATCTTTGAGTTAAGTACCTTCTTTGTTATAACCCACTGCACATTTGTTCTATAGAGATGTAACTTTAATGCTTTAAGGAGATGCAGATTAAAGAAAAACACTTCAGGGGAAACAAAATTAACGTTCATTAAGGAACAGAGCCAAAAAGTGTTAACAAGCCTCTTGGCCAGAAGATAATGTAAATCACCTGAGACCTTTTGTATACAAAATGATATACAGAAAGAATCTGGGTTGTGAACGCTACATAATTTTGTGTTATCCATTGATCTCCATGTTTTATCAAAAATATAAAAGGCCTTGTGAACAATAAAGGAGGAGACCAGGGTCCGGGGGCCAGTTTCTCGGACCAGCTTCTCGAACTAGTCTCTCTCAGCCTGGTTTCTTGGGACTCTGGCTCCCCCCGTGTCTTTCTCTCTCTTTCTTCTTCTCTACCTTTCCTTCTCTCTGCTCTTTACTTTAACTTCAGGCTGAATCTCCACCTGGAGTGCGGAGGCTAGCAAGGTCTACTTACTTGCCCTGGCTGTTAAGACCCGCACGAAAGGGAGCTTAAGGCGAGGCACCCTTAGATATTCAAGCGGGCGCCGGTGGCCCAAAGTAGGTGGTGCAAATTCCTTGTGTGGAATTTTATTGGCCTTCCGCGTAAACCAAGCTATTCAGCCTCTTCCTCCACTTAATCTTCTTACTACACTATAGTTTCCAAATCTAATCTTACATTAATAAATAAACAAGTCTTTCCACGACAACGCCGTCCACAGTTCGAATTCCCTGGATCCACCGGGGCTGGAGCCCGGCATAAGACCTTGAGTGGAGTCGGTGCCGGAACCTGAGGATTCCTCTCCAGTGCTGACATGGATCTTGGGGTACTTCTGGAGTCTCCCCAGGGGAGTCAGTCTTCGTCGCGAGTGGGGTATGCACGTGCGCTTTCCTCCGAGCTGTAGCAGCAGTGTCATGCTCCCCTTCGCGTGGATCAAGGGATCTGTGGCTTTCCCACGAAGCTTCCCACAGGGCTGTCCCACGTGCCACCGTGCTGTGAGTTGATCCTCGGCTTGAAAGTCGAGGTAGTGCAGGGAAAACAGGTTTCCCTGGAATGGACTGAGACATCTGGGGGACTCTGGGAAGGGTGGCACGACCCTGGCGTTCCTCTCGCCTTTCCTGTGGAGAGCGCCTCCTCTTGAGATGCGACGGGAACGCCGGGAATACTTTCCCGACCACGCAGGGAAAGATCCCTCCTCTTGAGCTAGGAGGCGGAAACGGCGCTCCTCTGGATGAGGGAGGGACTCTCGTGATTCCTCTCGAGTGGAGACGGATATGTCGGGGAACTTCTTGAGTTGCAGCAAGGGTGAAGGACCCTTTGGAAGTTCCAGAGGTTAGGTGTGATTAGCCTCGAGACGCCTCAGCGGAAATGGGCCTCATCTCGCCTGGAGGGGAGAACCTCCTGGATTTTCTCGAGTTGTGGCAGGTGCTCTCTACCTACACGGGGACCTCAGGGACCCGCTCTGGTGGCCTCAGGAAAGGCAGGTCCCCAACGAGTTGCTCGGGGTCATCTCGGGATTCCTCTCCCGTCGATGCCGGGCCTAAGGCCTTGTGTGGAGACGCTGCCGGAACCTGAGGATTCCTCCCCAGTGCTGGCATGGATTTGGGGTATTTCTGGAGTCTCCCCAGGGGAGTCAGTCCTCGTCTCGAATTGGGGCATTCACGTGCGATTTCCTCTCGAGCTGTAGCAGCAGTGTCACGCTTCCCTTCGCGTGAATCAAGGGATCTGTGGCTTTCCCACTAGGCTTTCCCACAGGGCTGTCCCACGTGCCACCGTGGTGTGAGTAGATCCTGGCTTGAAAGTCGAGGCAGTGCAGGGAAAAAAGGTGTCCCTGGAATGGACGGAGACATCTGGGGGACCTGTAATGGTGGCACGACCCTGGAGTTCCTCTGGCCTTTCCTGTGGAGAGCACCTCATCTTGAGATGCACGGGAACGCCAGGAATTCTTTCCAGAACAGGCAGGGAAAGGATCCTCTCTCGCGCTAGGAGGCGGAAACGGGGCTCCTATGGATGTGGGCGGGACTCTCGTGCTTCCTCTCGAGTGGAGACGGGTATGTCGGGGAACTTCTTGAGTTGCAGCAAGGGTGTGAAGGACCCTTTGGAAGTTCCAGAGGTTAGGTGTGATTAGCCTCGAGAAGCCTCAGCGGAAATGGGCCTCATCTCGCCTGGAGGGGAGAACCTCCTGGATTTTCTCGAGTTGCGGGCAGTTCCTCTCGACTTACGACGGGGACCTCAGGGACCGCTCTGGTGGCCTCAGGAAAGGCCAGTCCCCAAGCGAGTTGCTCGGGGCCTCTCGAGATTCCTCTCCTGTCGATGCCGGGGCCTAAGACCTTGTGTGGAGTCGGTTGCGGAACCTGAGGATTCCTCTCCAGGCTGACATGGATCTTGCGGTACTTTGGAGTCTCCCCTGGGGAGTCAGTCCTCGTCTCGAGTGGGGCATGCACGTGCGCTTTCCTCCCCAGCTGTAGCAGCAGTGTCACGCTTCCCGTCGAGTGGGTCAAGGGATCTGTGGCTTTCCCACGAAGCTTTCCCACAGGCTGTCCCACGTGCCACCGTGGTGTGAGTCGATCCTCGGCTTGAAAGTCGAGGCAGTGCAGGGGAAAACAGGTTTCCCTAAATGGACTGAGACATCTGGGGGACTCTGGAATGGTGGCACGACCCTGGAGTTCCTCTCGCCTTTCCTCTGGAGAGCGCCTCCTCTTGAGATGCGACGGGAACGCGGGAATTCTTTCCCGACCACGCAGGGAAAGATCCCTCCTCTCGAGCTAGGAGGCGGAAACAGCGCTCCTCTGGATGAGGCGGGACTCTCGTGCTTCCTCTCGAGTGGAGACGGGTATGTCGGGGAACTTCTTGAGTTGCAGCAAGGGTGTGAAGGACCCTTTGGAAGTTCCAGAGGTTAGGTGTGATTAGCCTCAGATGCCTCAGCGGAAATGGGCCTCATCTCGCCTGGAGGGGAGAACCTCCTGGATTTTCTCGAGTTGCGGCAGGTGCTCTCGACTTACGACGGGACCTCAGGGACCCGCTCTGGTGGCCTCAGGAAAGGCCAGTCCCCATACGAGTTGCTCGGGGCCTCTCGGGATTCCTCTCCCGTCGATGCCGGGCCTAAGACCTTGTTTGGAGTCGGTGCCGGAACCTGAGGATTCCTCTCCAATGCTGACATGGATTTGGGGTACTTCTGGAGTCTCCCCAGGGGAGTCAGTCATCGTCTCGAATTGGGGCATGCACGTGCGATTTCCTCTCGGGCTGTAGCAGCTGTGTCACGCTCTCCCTTCGCGTGGATCAAGGGATCTGTGTCTTTCCCTCGAGGCTTGCCCAGGAGGCTTTCCACAGGGCTGTCCCACGTGCCACCGTGGTGTGAGTCGATCCTCGCTTGAAATCGAGGCAGTGCAGGGAAAACAGGTTTCCCTGGAATGGACTGGACATCTGGGGGACTCTGGAATGGTGGCATGACCCTGGAGTTCCTCTCGCCTTTTCTGTGGAGAGCGCCTCCTCTTGAGATGCGACGGGAACGCCGGGGAATTCTTTCCCGACCAGCAGGGAAAGGATCCCTCCTATCTAGCTAGGAGGCGGAAACGGGGGCTCCTCTGGATGGGCGGACTCTCGTGATTCCTCTCGAGTGGAGACGGGTATGTCGGGAAACTTCTTGAGTTGCAGCAAGGGTGTGAAGACCCTTTGGAAGTTCCAGATTTAGGTGTGATTAGCCTCGAGAGACCTCAGCGGAAACGGGCCTCATCTCGCCTGGAGGGAGAACCTGCTGATTTCTCGAGTTGTGGCAGGTGCTCTCGACTTACGACGGGGACCTCAGGGACCCGCTCTGGTGGCCTCAGGAAAGGCCAGTCCCCATGCGAGTTGCTCGGGGCCTACGGGATTCCTCTCCCGTCGATGCCGGGGCCTAAGACCTTGTGTGGAGTCGTTGCGAACCTGAGGATTCCTCTCAGGGCTGACATGGATCTTGGGTAATTCTGGAGTCTCCCCAGGGAGTCAGTCCACGTCTCGAGTGGGGCATGCACGTGCGCATTCCTCCCCAGCTCTAGCAGCAGTGTCACGCTTCCCGTCGAGTGGTCAAGGATCTGTGGCTTCCCCACGAAGCTTTCCCACAGGGCTGTCCCACGTGCCACCGTGGTGTGAGTCGATCCTCGGCTTGAAAGTCGAGGCAGTGCAGGGAAAACAGGTTTCCCTAATGGACTGAGACATCTGGGGGACTCTGGAATGGTGGCACGACCCTGGAGTTCCTCTCGGCCTTTCCTGTGGAGAGCGCCTCATCTTGAGATGTCGACGGGAACGCCGGAATTCTTTCCCCCCGCAGGAAAGATCCCTCCTCTCGAGCTAGGAGGCGGAAACGCGCTCCTCTTGGATGTGGGCGGGACTCTCGTGCTTCCTCTCGAGTGGAGACGGGTATGTCGCGGGAACTTCTTGAGTTGCAGCAAGGGTGTGAAGGACCCTTTGGAAGTTCCAGAGGTTAGGTGTGATTAGCCTCGAGACGCCTCAGCGGAAATGGGCCTCATCTCGCCTGGGGGGAGAACCTCCTGGATTTTCTCGAGTTGCGGCATGCTCTCAACTTACGACGGGTCCTCAGGGACCGCTCTGGTGGCCTCAGGAAAGGCCAGTCCCCATGCGAGTTGCTCGGGGCCTCTCGGATTCCTCTCCCGTCGATCCGGGCCCTAAGACTGCCGGGAGCCAGTG
>NW_017213886.1:0-15188 GCF_001704415.2 Capra hircus | reverse complement strand
GAATAATGCAATAATAATAAGGCAAATAATGATTGTGAAAAGCAATAATGATTCATATTCAAGCAGAAATAATAGAATTTAGAGTTCCTTGAAATAGCTAAAACACCACCATTAAAAACCATGACAGTTCGTGACTCCCTAAATGATAGCATATTTTGCTTTTTTTTTTTTTCTTACGTACAGACAAATAAGATGAAAAACAGATACAATGAGCAGGAAGATAGAGGGTTGAGTTATGATCATGTAGATATGTGTATGTGTGTCGTACATACACAAGCCGGTAACCATGTAACCCAGACTGTCTCTCTCTTGTCACACTCACAGAACCAAGACCTTCTCTCAGATCAGCAGAATTTTGGGTACCCTCTGAGGATTCTGGCTGAGCTGGAGCTTCCTGGGCAGCACAAACCAGACCAAGGAGAAGAGTCAGGAACACAGCTTCATCTTGTGACTCTAGTGATTCTTCCTCTACAGAATCTGAGGGTTTTCTCAGTTGTTGGAGAGGTTGTGAACTGTTTCCGCTTTTATAGCATACGTCTCTTGGCAGATTACCTAATGATCAAACAGCGGTTAATGAGAAACCCTTGGCTGCAGAGATATCATCTTCTGATATCCTGGTTGGCAGCTGAGCTTTTTCCGCAATCAGTGGTTTTTATAAATGTATTAGTTTTAAGAGAAGCCGTAAGTGAATTTGGACATTTGGCTTCAGACTAGATGAGAGCACATATGAGTATTTCAAGCACAGTGATATTTATATTACTTTGTATGTTGGAGATTACGAGTGAAATGACACAAAAAAGAAGACACACCACAAGAGACAGACACTCTGGCCAGAGGACATATAATAACTGCGCAAGCAAGCAGCCTTGCAGTTTACTTTTTATATAGCCCCCCTGGGCAGAGTTCCAGACAGTATGACCAAGCCTTTTCAGTATAGCGCATGTGCATAAATGTTATCGTACAGCAAAAAAGGAGTGAAATTCCGGCCCTACTGCAGATCTGTCCAGAGCCCTTATCACAAGAAGGGAATGTCCCTCGTATGCAAGGGAGCATTAATCTCAAGGCTGTGTCCGTCTCCTTGGCAGAACATCTTGTTTGCAAGCAGCACATCTCCACTTTCCCTATTGTGGCTGCATTAACCCTTCATTGTATCCTCAGATTCCAAAATGGGACACACAGTCCTAGACACATAACCCCAAATTCTGTGTTATTCCTTTAACATTGAAGCAGTCAGCTTAAGCTTATTTTTCAAAAATAAAGATGGTACTGTCTGGTGTGGCTTAGTCACTCAATTGTGCCCGACTCTGGTCCCCATGGACTGTAGCCCCCCCAGGCTCCTCTTGTCCATGGGATTTCCCATGCAAAGCTATTGGATTGAGTTGCCATTTCTCTCTCCAAGGGATCCTCCCGACCAGAGATTGTACCCGGGTCACCTGCATGCAGGCAGCCTCTTGTATTGGCAGGTGAATTTTCTACCGACTGAGGCATGAGGGAAGCGCCCTGTCTGGGGTAAGGGCACTCATATGCGGCGTCTGTCCCAGGAACTGGTTATGAGGGCATTTCTCAGAGGAGTCTTTATATTTTATTTGAAATTGAAGTATCAGTTGATGTACAGTTAGTTCAGTCACTCAACTGTGTCCGATTCTTTGCAATCTCATGGACTGCAGCATGCCAGCTTTGCTGTCCATCACCAACTCCCAAAGCTTGCTCAAAGTCATGTCATTGAGTTGGTGATGCCATCCAACCATCTCATTCTCTGTCAATCCACTTTTCCTCCTGCCTTCAATCTTTCCCAGCATGAGGGTCTTTTCCAGTTTTAATGGTAAGTATGATATAAACATATCATGTAGTGATTCATAATTTTTATGTATATATTTTTTATCATTATAAGAATATTGACTTTATTCTCTGTGTTGTACAATATAGTTTTGTACACTGTTGATTTTATACTGAATAGCTAATACCTCTTACTCCCCTCTGTTACGTTACCCCAACCTCTTTGCTCTCCACCCTAGTAACCATTAGTTGATTGTGTGTATCTGTTGGTTTGCCGCTTTTTATATTGACCTGTTGGATTATTTTTTAGATTTAACATATAAGTAATATCAGGAGAAGGCAACTGTACCCACTCCAGTACTCTTGCCTGGAAAATCCCATGGATGGATGAGCCTGGTAGGCTGCAGTCCATGGGTCGCAAAGAGTCGGACACGACTGAGCGACTTCACTTTCACTTTTCACTTTCATGCATTGGGGAGGAAATGGCAACCCACTCCAGTGTTCTTGCCTGGAGAATCTCAGGGACAGAGGAGCCTGGTGGGCTGCCATCTATGGGTCGCACAGAGTTGGACACAGCTGAAGTGACTTAGCAGCAGCAGCAGCATAAGTAATATCATACAGTATTTGTCTTTCTCTGTTTAAATTCTTTCACTTAGCCTATACCCTCAGTGTCCATCCAAGTTGCTACAGATGGAAGAACTTCAACTTTGTTATGGTTGTGTAGTATTCTATTGTGTGTGTGTGTGTGTGTGTGTGTGTGTGTGTGTGTGTGTGTACATTATGGCTTCTTTTAGTTTAGATTGTTATATGTAAATTTAATGAATTAGTTTCAACAGAGAAAATTCTTATTTCCTTCCCTACTCAAGGATTCCTCCCAAGTTCATCTCCACAATTTTGTTTGCCTCGTGGATATAACCTAGTCTCACTACAGTGGGTAAGATTTCTGCTTTATTTTTAGCTCCTGATACTAAGATGTGTGCTCTTTCAGCCTTCCTCCTGATCTGTTCATGCCTCAGGGAAGCCCAGATTAAACAAATCATGGGCAACTACTCTGTAAATAATACTGGGACAGTTTTGTTCTCAGGATGACACCAGCTCTGTGATGATCTTGTTAATATAAAGAAAAAAGGGGGGAGGATAATGATTAGAGATATAAAATTATAGAAATTGAACTGAACCTCTGTAACTGAACCAAGCAAACTCCAGGAGTTGCTGATGGACAGAGAAGCCTGGTGTGGTGTAGTTCACAAGATTGTAAAGAGTCAGACGTGGCTGACGACTGAACTGAACTGAACTCTATAGCTGAAGTGAAAGGTGAGATTTTAAAACTCATCTAGTTGAGATTCAACAAAAGTTCACATATTTGAGGTGCACCGCTGATAAGCTCTGGATGAAGTGAGCTGTGAAAACCTTTCCTCAATCAGCAGGGTGAGCTTATCTGTCAAGTTCAGAACTCTGCTTGGGCTCCTAACTCATCCTTTCTTCTGACCCTTCTCAGTCACCTCCCACCTGGTCCTGGCAACCCCCTCTTCAATTTTCTGGCACAATAAGTCAATTGACATCCTTTAGAATTTTCCAAAAATTGAATCTGTGGGTGTGTTTCTGGCTTCTTTCCTTAGCATGTTTATTTTAATAATTGTCTATATTCTTTGTAGACTCCATTCCTATGGACCCCTGCATTGCATTATCTTGGGACATTCCTGATAGCTTAGTTGGTAAAGAATCCACGTGCAATGCAGAGACCACAGTTTGCTTCCGGGTTGGGAAGATTCCTGGAGAAAGGATATGCTACCTGCTCCAGTATTCCGTTCTTCCCTTGTGGCTCAGGTGGTAAAGAATCTGCCTGCAATTCGGGAGGTCCTGGGTTCAATCCCTGGGTTGCGAAGATCAACCTTTTGGTCTTCCCTGATAACTCAGTTGGTAAATTATTATCTTGCTTGGGCACAGTGATGTGTGTGGGCTCACTTGCTAAGTGTGTCCAATTGTTTTGAAGCCCCGTGGACTGTAGACTTTGTCCATGGACAGACTCCTCTGTGGGGATTTCCCAGGGAACAATACTAGAGTGGGTACTATTTTTTCCTCCAGTTTATCTTTCCAATCCAAGAATGGAACCAGTGTCTCCTGCACTGGCTGTTGCTGCTGCTGCTGCTAAGTCATTCAATCGTGTCCGACTCTGTGCGACCCCACAGATGGTAGCCCACCAGGCTCCTCTGTCTCTGGGATCTCCAGGCAAGAACACTGGAGTGGGTTGCCGTTCCTCCTCCAATGCATGAAAATGAAAAGTGAAAGTGAAGTCGCTTAGTCGTGTCCGACTCTTAGCGACCCCATGGACTGCAGCCCACAAGGCTCCTACTTCCATGGGATTTTCCAGGCAAGAGTACTGGAGTGGGGTGCCATTGCTTCTCCACCTGGCAGGGGGGTTCTTTACTCCTGAGCCACCAAGGAAGTATGGATATATCCATTTTATCCATTCACATGTTAATGGATAAAAGTTCACAGACAAGTCTTTTATAAGAAACTGAGCCATAATAATCTCCTAGGTGTACACTTGGGGTGGAAATCTGGATCTCAGTATGTTCTGATTTTAGAGTACTGCCAACAGTCATTGAGACTTTCCTTTGCTTCAGATCCTTGCCAGGACTGTGTGATTAGTTGTTTTCATCTCAGACGTTAAAGTAAGTGTGTGAGTGTATCTAGTTACCGTCGTTAACTCTCATTTCCCGAGGGAATAAAGCCATGGGACAACTTTTTAGGCCTCTACTTCCCATCTGTCTATTTTCTTTGCTAACTGTCTCTTTGAGTCATCTGTCATTATGGAGTGAATTATTTGTTTCCTTATTATGAAGGTTGGAAGTTGTTTATGTAGTTTGGGAACAAGTCCTTTTCGAGATAGAAGAGCAAATATTTTCCTTAGCCTCAGGCTTCTTTTGTACTTTCTTAAGAGTGTTCCTCAGTTTGGTAAACATTTTGTGTTGATCTAGGCCTGGTTAGTAACACAGTACCCCTGTGAATGAATCTGCCTTGGTATATTTTCCAATCAGTAACCTCTTGGTCTTTGATCACAGAGCTTCCTCCCATGTTTTACCTCTTGAGTCGTCTTTGCTTTGGAAGTGAAAGTCGCTCAGTCGTGTCCGACTCTTTGCGACCCCATGGACTATACAGTCTTTGGAATTCTCCAGCCCAGAATACTGGAGTGGATAGCCTTTCCCTTCTCCAGGGGATCTTCCCAACCCAGGGATTAAATCCAGGTCTCCGGACATTGAAGGCCGGATTCTTTACCAGCTGAGCCACAAGGGAAGACCTTTCTTGTTTTAGGTCTTACCTCTGTTATTTCTAAAACATGAAGCAGTGAATGCATTGAATTATTTGTTTTGGGCATATGTTGTCCCACTTTTCCAGCAACTTTACTCCATAAATTTCTTATTTTCCACTGAATTTCTTTTGTGTTTTAATGCAAAATTCGATTGGATGTGTTTTCCTGTCTCTTTTCCTGGTGGCAGGTTTCATTTTGTTTGGTCCCCCACCTCCATTTCTTTATTTGTGTTTGAGACAGTATTTAATTAAAGACAATTAGAAAATGAAGCTCATAATTTCTAACCTTCAACACGTTTGTGTCGAAAGCATAAAGTGTTCATGGTTCACAAACTTGTGAGTATAGGATTGCTCATCCATTTATACTAGATTACAGTATTATGTTTTTCTCCTGATTTTCCCCACAGAGCTATCTAAACCAGCAAGACAATATGTTTGAAACCAAATTTTGGTTTGAGCTAAATTTTGAACCAAAAACAAAATAATATTGAATAAATGCTTGAGATTTGCCAAAGCCCTCAACATAATCAGATACTCAGTCTCAGACATAAAGCTTTATTGACTTAAATAAGTTGTTGTGTGTTTGTTTAGGCCACTAAGGTGCTGTCTGACTATTGCGACCACCCACCAGACTGTAACCCCACCAGGCTCCTCTGTTTCCTGGAACTTCCCAGACAAGAATACTGGAGTAGGGTTTCCATTCCCTTCTCCATGGGATCTTCCTGACCCAGGATTTTGAACCTGGGTCTCCTGCATTGCAGGCAAATTCTTTCCCAACTGAGGCTACAAGGTGTTTTTGTTTAGTTATAATTACTTGAAGAACTCCTGTGATTTATTGTTGTTTAGTTATATAATTACCCTGAAGAACTGCGATTTATTGAAAGGTGTAATGAAACAGTATGGTGTCTATAATGAGTATTGCGCCTATGCTTGTCACTCACTTAGAGCATAGCTTTTTAAGTGTTCTTATCTCACCCATGTAACCCACAGACAAGGTAAGTGTGTGAGGAGGTAAATATATTTATTTACTCGTTTTCTTATTAAAATCACAATGGTATTTACCCCTTGAGTATACCTTCCTGCTTCTTGTTCAGTTGCTAATTCGTGTCCAACACTTTGCGACCCCATGGACTGCAGGGAGTCCAGGCTTCCCTGTCCATCACCAACTCCCGGAGCTTGCTCAAACTCAGGTCTATTGAGTCGGTGATTCCATCCTACCACAGCCTCCTCTGTCATCCCCTTCTCTTGCTTTCAACCTTTCCCAGAATCAGGGTCCTTTCTACTGAGTCCTGCTCCTTAACTCCCTGCAAAGTTTAAGAGTTCATTGATCCACACTGATTAAACTCAATCGAAGACTGAGATTAAATTTGCCATAGATTCCTCTTTTCCAGGATTTTATATATTGTTAGCTGGAGAAGATCCTTGAAAATAATTTCTGAAGATATAAATTTTGCAATGGCTCCTATTTCCTGCCTGTGACGAAGTCATTATTTAAACTGCAAAAATTTCACTTAAAATTCTTTCACACTTATTTTACTGGCCTGTTTCCCTGGTCATTTTTAAAAACTGTATCTCATGGCTATTTTTAATAGCAACTGTATGAACGTTGCTTTCATTCAGTACAAAGTCTGTTTATATTGCAAAAACTTGGAGTAATGTCTCTTCTCGTTAGCCTTGTATGCAAAATCAAAGAAGGTAGTATCATTAAGACATGAATTTGCGTCTGTCCCACCCAGTAAAATCTACTCAGTCAGAATAGCTTCGTTGTCATTTAGCAAGTGCTGCAGTTTCTGGCTGCATTTGTCCTGTGACTTTCTGCCTCCTCTGTTCACTCAGTTCTTGATTTCATTTTCATCGGGTGCTAATAACCAAGAGCTTAGAGATACAGAGAGGGCAAAGTACACATGTTCCCACAGACCTAACCAGCAAGATACATTGGGGTATAGGAACCCACATAGACCCCTAAATGAAATCCTTTTTTTTGTTGTTGTTTCCTAGAGTAGTTTGTACTCGATGTGGAGCAGACCTTGAAACAGTTCCTACTGCCAAGTTTCAACATGTATCTAAGGATTTCCCCCTTTTAGATCGGGAAAGTTGAGAGAATGACATTGGTGTTCAGATAAGGCATAGATTCAGAGAATGACATTGAGGACTGCTGTCCCCAGTAATTAATCAGGTGCCCACAGCCGTGTGGTGGATAGTGACTGAGAGGACAGATTCTTCTGTCCCAGTTAAAGACCTAAAGTCTTCTTGTTTTCCCTGCACAAAATAATGTAGATGCTTTGCAATATGTAGTCTGAGAAATTCTTAATTAAAGAATTCTTTGCATCATATGTGAAATAGATGACTAGTGCAAATTCAGTGCATGAAGCAGGGCACCCAAAGCTGGTGTTCTGGGATAACTCAGAGAGATGGGGTGGGAGAGAGGTGGGAGGAGGGGTTCAGGACGGGGGGGACCCATGTACACCCACGAATGATTCATGTTGATGTATGGTAAAAACCACCACAATATTGTAAAGTAATTAGCCTCTGATTAAAATAAATTAATTAAAAATAAATAGACAACACTCGGGCTTCCCTAGTGGCTCAGATGGTAAAGCGTCTGTCTGCAATGCAGGAGACCCAGGTTCAATCCCTGGGTTGGGAAGATCCCCTGGAGAAGGAAATGGCGGCCCACTCCAGTATTCTTGCCTGGAAAATCCCATGGACCGTGGAGCCTGGTAAGTTACCCTCCGTGGGGTCGCAGAGAGTTGGACACGACTGAGTGACTTCACTTTCACTTTCAAAATTAATTAATTAGAAAAACTAAAGAATTATTTAGTACCATAACTCATATCAAGGCATGTGTAGTCTATTTATGAAAAAATGTAGAAAATTATAAAATATAATATGGTAGATAAATAAAGAATACAAAGATGAATACATTACCAAAATTAAAAAAGTGAAAAAAAGATGAAGAAACTATTTGGATTAAATACAGATAGATGAACAGTGTGTCTTTAACAGAAGTGTGGGTGTTTGGCCTGAAAGTTAGGTTGGCATTAGTATTTTTTGTTTTTTGTTTTTTTGGCTGTGTCAACAGCTCCAGGACATGCATGATCTTTGTTTTCCGACGATGAGTGGAACCCAACATTCTGCATTTTGGAAGGTGGAGTCTTAACCGCTGGACCGCCAAGACAGTCCCTGCATCAGTATTGTTGAATTTCAAGTCAAGACTCATGTAAGATTTAGTTCTTTACTCCCTGGAGATTGCTAAAAATGTTGAAGCGGGAAGTGACATGATGAGGCATGTTTACATGGGTTGTGAATGAAAGGCACCTTGGGCATGGTGTGAGCCATGTTGCTAAGATTCCAGTTGACAGTGGACTTGTGTCTTGAGAATATTCACTTCTGCCAAGGCATGGTAGGGGAGTGGTGTTTCATCTGAGCCATATAGTAGCAGAAGGGAGTCACTGCTTCTGGGCTCCATTTCTGCACCCCAACCCTGGCTTGCTGACCCTCAGGTTACTGTGTGTCCTACTGAGGACAGGTCAGCACGTGGCTGGTGGGATCCTGGGAATGGAAGTGGGTGGAGACGCACCCTTCTGGGAGCCGAGCCCTGCAGTTCTTTTCTTTTCTTTTTTTTTTTTTAATTTTTATTTTTACTTTATTTTACTTTACAATACTGTATAGGTTTGCCATACATTGACATGAATCCACCACGGGTGTACATGTGATCCCAAACGTGAACCCCCCTCAGAGCTTTCTGTGATTTGATTCCCTCCTGCCTTCCTTACCTCTTTTTAGAACAGTGAAATATCCTTGATTTATGGTGTTGAGTTAGTTTCTGGTGTGCAGCAGTGATTCAGTTATACATATATTTATATCTAGCATTTTTCACAGAGAAGAATATGGCAACCCACTTGAGTATTCTTGCCTGGAAAATCCCATGGATGGAGGAGCCTGGTGGGCTGCAGTCCATGGGATCGTGAAGAGTCGGACACAACTGAGCGATTTCGCTTTCACTTTTCACTTTCATGCATTGGAGAAGGAAATGGCAACCCACTCCAGCGTTCTTGCCTGGAGGATCCCAGGGACGGGGGAGCCTGGTGGGCTGCCGTTTACAGGGTCGCACAGAGTCGGACACGACTGAAGCGACTTAGCAGCAGCAGTGTTTTCAGATTCTGTTCCACTATAGATTGAGATGAGATATTCATTATACTTCCCTTGTTGCTGGTCTCACTGCTTCTGGCTTACCCCTAGAGTGTACTAGAACCCTGGTTGTCCCAGGATTCCATTATCTGGTAGCCTACCTGCACCCGTACTGACAAAAAAATGGATGGTCAGCATCTTTCTGCTTCCTTTAGAAGACTCAGAGGAAATAGCTCCATATCTCTCTATAGTACCAGGATGTGCTATCAGCCGTAATCTATTTATGCAGTATTATCTGCAGCCACATTTATTATATTGATATGGTCAGCCAAGTAAGACATGAGTGAGAAGTATATAAGCATTTCATGCATTTATTTATGTTTGGCTGTGTTGGGTCTTTGTTGAGCATGCAGGCTTCCTGTGTGTGCAGCGAGTGGGGGTTACTCTCTAGTTGTGGCAAACAGACTTTTCGCTGCAGTGGCTCCTGTTGTTTTGGAGGCTGGGCTCCTGAGCACGGGCTTCAGGAGTTGCATCACATGGGCCCGTTAGTTGTGGTGAGAGAGCTTTCCTGCCCCATGGCACATGGAATCTTCCTGGAGCAGGGATCAAACACGTGTCCTTTGCACTGGCAGATGGATTCTTCACCATGAGGACACTAGGGACTTCCAATATCTATTTATAAATTATATAAACCATGTAAACATTTTTGTATTTGGTATTTCATTACATGAAACTCATACATGATTAAACAGTAAATATATGTCCTCAGTTATACATTGCTATCACCTTATACATTGATAGCACACAAACAGCCCTGTATCCATTTATAATGATATATTATTGATAACTATATTGCAAATTTTATGGAAATTAATCCTTGGAAGGAAAGCTATGGCAAACCTAGACCGCATATTACTTTTCCAACAAAAGTCCATCTAGTCAAGGCTATGGTTTTTCCAGCCATCGTATATGGATGTGAGAATCAGATCATAAAGAAAGCTGAGCACCTAAGAATTGATGCTTTTGGAACTGTGGTGTTGGCAGACGACCCTTGAGAGTTCCTTGGACTGCAAGGAGATTCAACCAGTCCATCATAAAGGAGATCAGACCTGAATATTCACTGGAAGGATTGATGCTGAAATGGAAGCTGCAATCATTTGGCCACCTGATTTGAAGACTTGACTCATTGGAAAAGACCCTGATGCTGGGAAAGATTGAGGGCAGGAGGAGAAGGGGACGGCAGAGGATGAGATGGTCGGATGGCATCACGGACTCAATGGACATGGGTGTGAGCAAACTCTGGGAGTTGGTGTTGGACAGGAAACCCTGGCGTGCTGCAGTCCATGGGGTTACAGAGTTGGACACAACTGGACTGAACTGAACCGATTTATTTATAAGTCAATAAGCAAGCAAGAGTTTACATTTATATTTATTGTATACTTATGAAGAGGCATATTATTCATCTGGTACAGTACACACGTGCAGTATAAACATTTGCCCTCCTACACGTTATGTTCTCATTCCTTGTGAAGAATTACAGAGTCAGGAAATGTGGGCCCACCATCCCATGAGCGAATCCTTAAATACATTTTAGAATTCAAAACTCTTTGTTTCAATTAACTAATGCACATGAGGCACTTTAAAAAAATTCTTGTTTGTTTGCACAATATTAATGGAAGAAATGGCTCCCCCTTTCCAGACGCACAGTCTCCAAAGGATCTACTGAGTTGGGAACAGTCATGAGGTGTTTACTGCCTAATGTTTGCTCAAGAATTAAATGGCAGCAGCTGTCTCCCTGACTCAGCGATTCATGCACCTCCCATCTCCTGACCACACCCCCACTCCCTGCTGGCCTTATGAGTCAGTTAGGGGAACTCTGGATCCCTCTGCGCTCGAGAAAAGTCACCTCTTCACTCATCAGATTATTAGAGAAACGTCTGTAAAGTGTAGCACATGTGGTGTCTGTGTGCAATCTCTCAGTAACCTCTTCCCACAAACTACAGAGCTGTCCCTGTGGTTTTCACTCCAGGACCAAGAAAAATGGGGCACACAGACACACACATACAGACACACATACACACACACACACAGACACTCACTCATAGACACACAGACACACATACACAGACACACACACACACACAGACACACACACCACTCACTCATGGACACACAGACACACACATACAGACACACACACACACACAGACATTCACTCATAGACACACAGACACACATACACAGACACACACACAGACACACACACACAGAGACATATACACACACCCTTATAGATACAGACACAAACACACAGATACAGATGCACATACATACAGATGCACATACAACAAAGACACATACACACACTCACTCATAGACACACACACAGACACACACACACACAGACACTCACTCATAGACACACAGACACACACACACAGACACACACACACACACTCACTCATAGACACACAGACACACACATACAGACACACACACACACAGACATTCACTCATAGACACACAGACACACATACACAGACACACACACAGACACACACACACAGAGACATATACACACACCCTTATAGATACAGACACAAACACACAGACACAGATGCACATACAGACACACACACACACAGACATTCACTCATAGACACACAGACACACATACACAGACACACACACAGACACACACACACAGAGACATATACACACACCCTTATAGATACAGACACAAACACACAGACACAGATGCACATACAGACACAGACGCACATACAACAAAGACACATACACACACTCACTCATAGACACACACACACACACACACACAGACACTCACTCATAGACACACAGACACACACACACAGACACACACACACAGACACACACACACACAGACACTCACTCATAGACACACAGACACACACACACAGAGACAGACACAGACACACACACACAGAGACATATACACACACCCTTATAGATACAGACACAAACACACAGATATAGATGCACATACATACAGACGCACATACAACAAAGACACATACACACACTCACTCATAGACACACACACAGACACACACACACACAGACACTCACTCATAGACACACAGACACACACACACAGACACACACACACACTCACTCATAGACACACAGACACACACATACAGACACACACACACAGACATTCACTCATAGACACACAGACACACATACACAGACACACACACAGACACACACACACAGAGACATATACACACACCCTTATAGATACAGACACCAAACACACAGACACAGATGCACATACAGACACAGACGCACATACAACACAGACACATACACACACTCACTCATAGACACACACACACACACAGACACTCACTCATAGACACACAGACACACACAGCACAGACACACACACACAACACACACACACAGACACTCACTCATAGACACACACACACAGACACACACACACAGACACTCACTCATAGACACACAGACACACACACACAGACACAGACACACAGACACTCACTCATAGACACACAGACACACACACACAGACACACACACACACAGACACTCACTCATAGACACACAGGCACACACACACAGACACACACACACAGACACTCACTCATAGACACACAGACACACATACACAGACACACACACACACAGACACTCACTCATAGACACACAGACACACACACACAGACACACACACACAGACACACAGACACTAACTCATAGACACAGACACACACGCACACACACACAGACACTCACTCATAGACACACAGACACACACACACAGACACACACACACACAGACACTCACTCATAGACACACAGGCCACACACACACAGACACAGACACACAGACACTCACTCATAGACACACAGACACACATACACAGACACACACACACACAGACACTCACTCATAGACACACAGGCACACACACACAGACACAGACACACAGACACTCACTCATAGACACACAGACACACACACACAGACACACACACACAGACACACAGACACTAACTCATAGACACAGACACACACGCACACACACACAGACACTCACTCATAGACACACAGACACACATACACAGACACACACACACACAGACACTCACTCATAGACACACAGGCACACACACACAGACACAGACACACAGACACTCACTCATAGACACACAGACACACATACACAGACACACACACACACAGACACTCACTCATAGACACACAGGCACACACACACAGACACAGACACACAGACACTCACTCATAGACACACAGACACACATACACAGACACACACACACACAGACACTCACTCATAGACACACAGACACACACACACAGACACACAGACACTAACTCACAGACACAGACACACACGCACACACACACAGACACTCACTCATAGACACACAGACACACACACACAGACACACACACACACAGAGACACACAGACACTCACTCATAGACACACAGACACACATACACAGACACACACACACAGACACTCACTCATAGACACACAGACACCACACACAGAGACATATACACACACCCTCATAGACCACACACACCAAACACACAGACACAGATGCACATACAAACACAGACACACACACACTCATAGACACACAGACACACACACACACAGACACACAGACACTCACTCATAGACACACAGACACACATACATAGACTCACACACAGACACACACACACAGAGACATATACACACACCCTTATAGACACACACACAAACACACAGACACAGGCGCACATACAAACACAGACACACATACAACACAGACACTACACCACACTCACTCATAGACACACACACACATACACACAAACACACACACAGACACACGCACACACAGACACACACAGACACTCACACACACAGACACACACACAGACACTCACTCATAGACACACAGACCACAACAGACACTCCAGGACAAACCACACAGACACACGACACACAGACACCACAACACTACTCACTGCATAGACACACAGAACACACACACAGCAACCACACAAACACAGACATTCACTTCAATAAGACATTGTTCAGTTTGGGTGTTATGAGGGTGGTTGGTGGTTTGTCTCTGTGTGTGTGCAGGGACTAGTGGTGTGTGTCGTGTGTGTGTGTGTCTTGGTGTCTGTGTGTGTTCTGTGTGTGTTTGTGTGTGTCTGCCAACATACATCGATCGATCGACATGCATGGGTGACACACAGCGTGGTGTCCGTGTTTGTGTTTGTATGTTGTGTGTGTGTGTGTCTATGAGTGTGTGTGCGTGTCTGTGTCTGTATGTGCGCTGTGGTCTGTGGTGTTTGTGTTTTCTATAGGGTGTGTGATAGTTCTGCCTGTGTTGTGTGTGTCTGGTGTATGTTGTGTCTGTGTGGTTCTATAAGTCGATGTCTGACATGCATGTGTGTCTTATGTGTGTTCTGTGTGTCCCATAATGAAGTGAGTGTCTGTGTGTCCTTGTCTGTGTGTGTGTATGAGGTGTAGTGTCTATGTATCTGTGTGTATGTGTCTCTCTGGTATGTATGGTGTGTGTCTGTGTCGTGTGTTGTGTGTGTGGGCCTATGAGTGTGTGTGTATATGTCTCTGTGGTGTGTGAGTGTCTGTGTGTGTCTGTGTGGCGTGTGTACCTAAGCACTGTGATGTGTTTGTATGTGTGTGTCTGTGTGTCTATGAGTGGGTGTGGCGTGTCTGTGTTTGTATGGCTTCTTGTTGTCTTGGTGTTTGTGTGTGTGTCTATGAAGGGTGTGGTGTATTATGTCCATGCTGTGTGTGTGTGTGATCTGTGTGTGTGTGTCTGGTGTGTGTCCTGTATGTGCGTGTGTCCTGTGGTTTGTGTTTGTATGTGTGTGTGTCTGTGTGTCTATGAGTTGTGTGTGCC
>NW_017213885.1:0-15189 GCF_001704415.2 Capra hircus | reverse complement strand
ATCTCAAGAGGAGGCGGAAAGGGAACAGGCGAGAGAACTCCCAGGGTCCGTGCCACCATTCCCAGAGTCCCCCAGATGTCTCAGTCCATTCCAGGGAAACCTGTTTTCCCTGCACTGCCTCGACATTCAAGCCGAGGATCGACTCACATCACGGTGGCACGTGGGACAACCATGTGCAAGTGGGAAAGCCTCGTGGGAAAGCCTCGTGGGAAAGACTCGAGGGAAAGCCACAGATCCCTTGATCAAGCAAAGGGAAGCGTGACACTGCTGCTACAGCTCGGGAGGAAAGCGCATGTGCATTCCCCCACACGAGACGAGGACTGAGTCTCCTGGGGAGTCTCCAGTAGTACCCAGGATCCAGTCAGCACTGGAGAGGAATCCTCAGTTCCGGCACCATCCACACAAGGTCTTAGGCCCCGACATCGTCGGAAGCGGAATCCCGAGAGGCCGTCGAGCTACTCGCATGGGGACTGGCCTTTCCTGAGGACACAAGAGCGGGTCCATGAGGTCGCCGTCGAAAGTCGAGAGCGCCTGCCGCACCTCGAAAAAATTCAGGAGTTTCTCCCCTCCAGGCGTGATGAGGCCCATTTCCGCTGAGGCATCTCGAGGTTAATTACACCTAACTCTGTAACTTCCAAAGGGTTTTTCACACCCTTACTGCAACTCAAGAAGTTCCCGACATACCGTCTCCACTCGAGAGGAAGCACGAGAGTCCCGCCCACATCCAGAGGAGCCCCATTGCCGCCTCTTAGCTCGAGAGGAGGGATTCTTTCCCTGCGTGGTCGAGAAAGAATTCCCGGCGTTCCCGTCGCATTTCTGGAGGAGGGCTCTCCACAGGAAAGGCGAGAGGAACTCCAGGGTCGTGGCACCATTCCCTGAGTCCCCCAGATGTCTCAGTCCATTCCAGGGAAAGGTGTTTTCCCTGCACTGCCTCGACTTTCAAGCCAAGGATCGACTCACACCACGGTGGCACGTGGGACAGCCCTGTGGGAAAGCCTCGTGGGAAATCCTCGTGGGAAAGCCTCGAGGGAAAGCCACCGATCCCTTGATCCACGCGAAGTTAAGCGTGATACTGCTGCTACAGCTCGGGAGGAAAGCGCACGTGTATGCCCCCACACGGGACGCGGACTGACTCCCCTGGGGAGACTCCAGAAGTACACCAAGATCCATGTCAGCACTGGAGAGGAATCCTCAGGTTCCGGCACCGACTCCTCACAAGACCTTAGGCCCCGGCATCGACGGGAGAGAAATCCCGAAAGGCTCCCGAGCAACTCGCATGGGGACTGGCCTTTGCTGAGGCCACCAGAGGGGGTCTGTGGTCCCCGTCGTAAGTCGAGAGCACCTGCCGCAACTCGAGAAAATCCAGGAGGTTGTCCTCTCCAGGCGAGATGAGGCCCATTTCCGCTGAGGCGACTCGAGGCTAATCACACCTAACCTCTGGAACTTCCAAAGGGTCCTTCACAGCCTTGCTGCAACTCAAGAAGTTCCCCGACATACCCGTCACCACTCAAGAGGAAGCACGAGAGTCCCGCCCACATACAGAGGGGCCCCGTTTCCGCCTCCTAGCTCGAGAGGAGGGATCCTTTCCCTGCGTGGTCGGGAAAGAATTCCCGGCATTCCCGTCGCATCTCAAGAGGAGGCGCTCTCCCAGGAAAGGCGAGAGGAACTCCAGCGTCGTGCCACCATTCCCAGAGTCCCCCAGATGTCTCAGTCCATTTCAGGGAAACCTGTTTTCCCTGCACTGCCTCGACTTTCATGCCGAGGATCGACTCACACCACGGTGGCACGTGGGACAGCCCTGTGGGAAAGCCTCGTGGGAAAGCCACAGATCCCTTGAACCTCGCGAAGGGAAGCGTGACACTGCTGCTACAGCTCCGGAGGAAAGCGCACGTGCATGCCCCCACTCGAGACCAGGACTGACTCCCCTGGGGAGACTCCAGAAGTACCCCAAGATCGATGTCAGCACTGGAGAGAAATCCTCAGGTTCCGGCACCGCCTCCACACGAGGTCTTATGCCGGGGTCCAGCCCCGGTGGATCCAGGGAATTCGAAGGGTGGACGGCGTTGGCGTGGAAAGACTTGTTTATTTATTAATGTAAGATTAGATTAGGAAACTATAGTGTAGTAAGAAGATTAAGTGGAGGAAGAGGGCTGAATAGCTTGGTTTACGCGGACGGCCAATAAAATTCCAGACAAGGAATTTGCACCACCTACTTTGGGCCTCCGGCGCCCGCTTGAATATCTAAGGGTGCCTCGCCTTAAGCTCCCTTTCGTGCGGGTCTTAACAGCCAGGGCAAGTAAGTAGACCTGGCGAGCCTCCGCACTCCAGGTGGAGATTCAGCCTGAAGTTATAGTAAAGAGCAGAGAGAAGGAAAGGTAGAGAAGAAGAAAGAGAGAGAAAGACACGGGGGAGCCAGAGTCCCAAGAAACCAGGCTGAGAGACTAGTTCGAGAAGCTGGTCCGAGAAACTGGCCCCCGGCCCCTGGCCTCCTCCTTTATTGTTCAGAAGGCCTTTTATACTTTTGATAAAACATGGAGATCAATGGATAACACAAAATTATGTAGTGTTCGCAACCCAGATTCTTTCTGTATATCATTTTGTATACAAAAGGTCTCAGGTGATTTACATTATCTTCTGGCCAAGAGGCTTGTTAACACTTTTTGGCTCTCTTCCTTAATGAATGTTAATTTTGTTTCCCCTGAAGTGTTTTTCTTTAATCTGCATCTCCTTAAAGCATTAAAGTTACATCTCTATAGAACAAAGGTGCAGTGGGTTATAACAAAGAAGGTACTTAACTCAAAGATCTAATGTTGCTAATACCAGGTCTGCTACTTGTTTTTCTATATACCAACTATATCTAAAAATAAAGGATATGAAAATTTGGCAGCAAGCATTGACCCAAAAAATGAAACTTTTAATCAGTCCTATTCTAAAGATTTTGACTCCTCGGAAGCTCCGGCATTCCTAGGATGTTTTAAGCTTCCTGTGCCTCCTGCGGTCAGGAGGCCTCAAACAATCACAAGCGCAGCTGTACGAGTCCTACAGGCAGGCTAGAAAGAAATCAGAGGTTTTTTGGATTGAAACACTCTTTCAAATGCATGAAGACTAACGGCACTGAATTGACTTTTTCCAGAAAAGGTCAGAAGAGTGAAAAAGCAGAGCATAAAAACCGGCAGATTTTTGTTGGGGTACGTGCTTAAAAATTTCCAGAGGGATCCCTGAAGTCTGAGCACGCCCTTGCATATGTCAGCTTCCTTCCTCATAACCTTATCACGGGCGGGCTTCCTCACACTGGCTCCCGGCAGATTAGGCCCCGGCATCGACGGAGAGGAATCCCGAGAGGCCCCGAGCAACTCGCATGGGGACTGGCCTTTTCTGAGGCCCCCAGAGCGGGTCCTTGAGGTCCCCGTCGTAAGTCGAGAGCAACTGCCCTATCTCGAGAAAATCCAGGAGGTTCTCCCCTCCAGGCGTGATGAGGCCCATTTCTGCTGAGGCGTCTCGAGGCTAATCACACATAATCTCTGGAACTTCCAAACGGTGCTTCACACCCTGGCTGCAACTCAAGATGTTCACCGACATACCGTCTCCACTCGAGAGGAAGCACGAGAGTCCCGCCCACATCCAGAGGAGCCCCGTTTCTGCCTACTAGCTCGAGAGGAGGGATCCTTTCCCTGCGTCATCGGGAAAGAAATCCCGGCGTTCCTGTCGCATCTCAAGAGGTGGCGCTCTCCACATGAAAGGCGAGAGGAACTCCAGGGCCGTGCCACCTTTCCCAGAGTCCCCCAGATGTCTCAGTCCATTCCAGGGAAACCTGTTTTCCCTGCACTGCTTCGACATTCAAGCCTAGGATCGACTCACATCACGGTGGCACGTGGGACAACCATGTGGGAAAGCCTCGTGGGAAAGCCTCGTGTGAAAGCCTCCAGGGAAAGCCACAGATCCCTTGATCCACGCGAAGGGAAGCCTGACAATGCTGCTACAGTTCGGGAGGAAATTGCACGTGCATGCCCCCACTCGAGACGAGGACTGACTCCGCTGGGGAGACTCCAGAAGTACTCCCAAGATCCATGTCAGCACTGGAGAGGAATCCTCAGGTTCCGGCACGGACTGCACACAAGGTCTTAGGCCCCGGCATCGACGGGAGAGGAATCCCGAGAGGCCCCCGTGCAACTCGCTTGGGGACTGGCCTTTCCTGAGGCCATCAGAGCAGGTCCCTGAGGTCCCCGTCGTAAGTCGAGAGCACCTGCCGCAACTCGAGTAAATCTAGGAGGTTCTCCCCTCCAGGCGAGATGAGGCCCATTTCCGCTGAGGCGTCTCGAGGTTAATCACACCTAAACTCTGGAACTTCCAAAGGGTCCTTCACACCCTTGCTGCATCTCAAGAAGTTCCCCGATATACCCGTCTCCACTCGAGAGGTAATCAGGAGAGTCCCTCCCTCATCCAGAGGTGCGCCGTTTCCGCCTCCTAGCTCGAGAGGAGGGATCCTTTCCCTGCAGGGTTGGGAACGAATTTCCGGCGTTCCCGTTGCATCTCTAGAGGAGGCGCTCTCCACAGGAAAGGCGAGAGGAACTCCAGGGTCGTTCCCCATTCCCAGAGTCCCCCAGATTTCTCAGTCCATTCCAGGGAAAACTGTTTTCCCTGCACTGCCTCGACTTTCAAGCTGAGGATCGACTCACACCACGGTGCACGTGGGACAGCCCTGTGGGAAAGCATCGTGGAAAAGCCTCCTGGGAAAGCCTCGAGGGAAAGCCACAGATCCCTTGATCCAGGCGAAGGGAAGCGTGACACTGCTGCTACAGCTCGGGAGGAAAGCGCACGTGCATGCCACCACTTAGAGAAGGACTGACTCCCCTGGGGAGACTTCAGAAGTACCCCAAGATCCATGTCAGCAATGGAGAGGAATTCTCAGGTTTTGCCACAGACTCCACATAAGATCTTAGGCCCCGGCTTCGACGGGAGAGGAAACCCGAGAGGCCCCCGAGCAACTCGCATGGGGACTGGCCTTTCGTGAGACCACCAGAGCGGGTCCCTGAGGTCCCTGTCGTAAGTCGAGAGCACCTGCCGCAACTCGAGAAAATCCACGAGGTCCTCCCCTCCAGGCGAGGTGAGCCCCATTTCGCTGAGGCGTCTCGAGGCTAATCACACCTAACCTCTGGAACTTCCAAAGGGTCCTTCACACCCTTGCTGCAACTCAAGAAGTTCCCCGACATACCCGTCTCCACTCGAGAGGAAGCACGTGAGTCCCGCCCACATCCAGAGGAGCCCCGTTTCAGCCCCCTAGCTCTAGAGGAGGGATCCTTTCCCTGCGTGGTCGGGAAAGAATTCCCGGCGTTCTCGTCGCATCTCAAGAGGAGGCGCTCTCCACAGGAAAGGCGAGAGGAACTCCAGGGTCGTGCCACCATTCCCAGAGTCCCCCAGATGTCTCAGTACATTCCAGGGAAACCTATTTTCCCTGCACTACCTCGACTCTCAAGCCGAGGATCGACTCACAACACCGTGGAACGTGGGACAGCCCTGTGGGAAAGCCTCATGGGAAAGCCTTGCTGGAAAGCATCGTGGGAAAGCCTCGAGGGAAAGCCACTGATACCTTGATCCACACGACTGGAGCATGACACTGCTGCTACAGCTAGGGAGGAAAGCGCAGGTGCATGCCCCCACTCGAGACGAGGACTAACTCCCCTGGGAAGACTCCAGAAGTACCCCAAGATCCATGTCAGCACTGCACAGGAAACCTCAGATTCCGGCACCGACTCCACACAAGGTCTTAGGCCCCGACATCGACTGGAGAGGAATCCCGAGAGGCCCCGAGCAACTCGCATGGGGACTGGCCTTTTCTGAGGCCCCCAGAGCGGGTCCTTGAGGTCCCCGTCGTAAGTCGAGAGCAACTGCCCTATCTCGAGAAAATCCAGGAGGTTCTCCCCTCCAGGCGAGATGAGGCCCATTTCTGCTGAGGCGTCTCGAGGCTAATCACACCTAATCTCTGGAACTTCCAAACGGTGCTTCACACCCTGGCTGCAACTCAAGATGTTCCCCGACATACCGTCTCCATTTGAGAGGAAGCACGAGAGTCCGCCCACATCCAGAGGAGCCCCGTTTCTGCCTACTAGCTCGAGAGAAGGGATCCTTTCCTTGCGTGTTCGGTAAAAAATTCTCGGTGTTCCCGTCGCAACTCAAGAGGAGGCCCTCTCCACAGGAAAGGCGAGAGGAACTCCAGGGTCGTGCCACCATTCCCAGAGACCCCCAGATGTCTCAGTCCATTCCAGGGAAACCTGTTTCCCTGCACTGCCTCGACTTTCATGCCGAGGAACGACTCACACCACGGTGGCACGTGGTACAAACCTGTGGGAAGCCTCGTGGGAAAGCCTCGAGGGATACCCACAGATCCCTTTATCCACGGGAAGGGAAGCGTGAATCTGCTGCTTCAGCTCGGGAGGAAAGAGCACGTGCATGCCCCCACTCGAGACGACGAAAGACTCCCATGGGGAGACTCCAGAAGTAGCCCAAGATCCATGTCAGCACTGGAGAAGAATCCTCAGGTTCCGGCACCGAATCCACACAAGGTCTTAGGCCCGGCATCCACGGGAGAGGAATCCCGAGAGCCCCCGAGCAACTCGCAGGCGGACTGCCCTTTCCTGAGGCCACCAGCGCTGGGTCCCTGAGGTCCCCATCGTAAGTCGAGAGCACCTGCCGCAACTCGAGAAAATCCAGGAGGTTTTCCCCTCCAGGCGAGATGATGCCCATTTCCGCTGAGGCGTCTCGAGGATAATCACACCTAACCTCTGGAACTTCCAAAGGGTCATTCACACCCTTGCTGCAACTCAAGAAGTTCCCCGACATACCCGTCTCCACTTGAGAGGAAGCAGGAGAGTCCCGCTCACATCCAGAGGAGCCCCGTTTCCGCCTCCTAGCTCGAGAGGAGGGATCCTTTCCTTACGTGGTCGAGAAAGATTTCCCGGCGTTCCCGACGCAACTCAAGAGGTCGGGCTCTCCAGAGGAAAGGCGAGAGGAACTCGATGGTCGTGCCACCAATCCCAGAGTCCTTCAGATGTCTCAGTCCATTCCAGGGAGACCTGTTTACCCTGCACTGCCTCGACTTTCAAGCCGAGGATCGACTAACACCACGGTGGCACGTGGGACAGCCCTGTGGGAAAGCCTCGTGGGAAAGCCTTGTTGGAAAGCCTCATGGGAAAGCCTCGAGGGAAAGCCACTGATCCCTTGATCCACGCGACTGGAGCATGACACTGCTGTTACAGCTAGGGAGGAAAGCGCAGGTGCATGCCCCCACTCGAGACGAGGACTGACTCCCCTGGGGAGACTCCAGAAGTACCCCAAGATCCATGTCAGCACTGCAGAGGAAACCTCAGGTTCCGGTACCGACTCCACACAAGGTCTTAGGCCCCGGCATCAAGGGGAAAAGAATCCCGAGAGGCCCTGAGCAACTCGCATGCGGAATGGCCTTTTCTGAGGCCCGCAGAGCGGGTCGTTGAGGTTCCCGTCGTAAGTCGAGAGCAACTGCCCTATCTCAAGAAAATACAGGAGGTTCTCCCCTCCAGGCGAGATGAGGCCCATTTCTGCTGAGGCGTTTCCAGGCTAATCACACCTAATCTCTGGAACTTCCAAACGGTGCTTCACACCCTGGCTGCAACTCAAGATGTTCACCGACATACCGTCTCCACTCGAGAGGAAGCACGAGAGTCCCGCCCACATCCAGTGGAGCCCCGTTTCTGCCTACTAGCTCGAGAGGAGGGATCCTTTCCCTGCGTCATCGGGAAAGAAATCCCGGCGTTCCCGTCGCATCTCAAGAGGAGGCGCGCTCCACAGGAAAGGCGAGAGGAACTCCAGGGTCGTGCCACCTTTCCCAGAGTCCCCCAGATGTCTCAGTCGATTCCAGGGAAACCTGTTTTCCATGCACTGCCTCGACATTCAAGCCGAGGATCGACTCACATCACGGTGGAACGTGGTACAACCATGTGGGAAAGCCTCGTGGGAAAGCCTCGTGTGAAAGCCTCCAGGGAAAGCCACAGATCCCTTGATCCACGCGAAGGGAAGCGTGACAATGCTGCTACAGTTCGGGAGGAAATTGCACGTGCATGCCCCCACTCGAGACGAGGACTGACTCCCCTGGGGAGACTCCAGAAGTACCCCAAGATCCATGTCAGCACTGGAGAGGAATCCTCAGGTTCCGGCACCGACTCCTCTCAAGACCTTAGGCCCCGGCATTGAAGGGAGAGGAATCCCGAGAGGCCCACGAGCAACTCGCATGGGGACTGGCCTTTCCTGAGGCCATCAGAGCGGGTCCCTGAGGTCCCCCTTGTAAGTCGAGAACAACTGCCGCAACTCGAGATAATCCAGGAGGTTCTCCCCTCCAGGCGAGATGAGGCCCATTTCCACAGAGGCGTCTCGAGGCTAATCACACGTAACCTCTGGAACTTCCAAGGGTCTTTCACACCCTTGCTGCAACTCAAGAAGTTCCCCGACATACCCGTCTCCACTCGAGAGGAAGCACGAGAGTCCCGCCCACTTCCAGAGGAGCCCCGTTTCCGCGTCCTAGCTCGAGAGGAGGGATCCTTTCCCTGCGATGTTGGGAAAGAATTCTCGGCGTTCCCGTCGCATCTCAAGAGGAACCGCTCTCCACAGGAAATGCGAGAGGAATTCCAGGGTCGTGCCACATTCCAAGAGTCCCCCAGATGTCTCAGTCCATTCAAGGGAAACCTGTTTTCCCTGCACAGCCTCGACCTTCAAGCCGAGGATTGACTCACACCACGGTGGCACGTGGGACAGCCCTGTGGGAAAGCCTCGTGGGAAAGCCTCGTGAGAAATCCTCGTGGGAAAGCCTCGAGGGAAAGCCACAGATCCCTTGATTCACGCGAAGGGAAGCGTGACACTGCTGCTACAGCTCGGGAGGAAATAGCACGTGCATGCCCCCACTCGGGACGAGGACTGACTCCCCTGCGGAGACTCCAGAAGTACCCCAAGGTCCATGTCAGCACTGGAGAGGAATCCTCAGCTTCCGGCACCAACTCCATACAAGGTCTTAGGCCTCGGCATCGACGGGAGAGAAATCCCGAAAGGCTCCCGAGCAACTCGCATGGGGACTGGCCTTTCCTGAGGCCACCAGAGGGTGTCCCTGTGGTCCCCGTCGTAAGTCGAGAGCACCTGCCGCAACTCGAGAAAATCCAGGAGGTTGTCCCCTCCAGGCGAGATGAGGCCCATTTCCGCTGAGGAGAATGGAAGCTAATCACACCTAATCTCTGGAAATTCCAAAGGGTCCTTCACAGCCTTGCTGCAACTCAAGAAGTTCCCCGACATACCCGTCTCCACACAAGAGGAAGCACGAGAGTCCTGCCCACATCCAGAGGGCCCCGTTTCTGCCTCCTAGCTCGAGAGGAGGGATCCTTTCCTTTCGTGGTCGGCAAAGAATTCCCGGCGTTCCCGTCGCATCTCACGAGGAGGCGCTCTCCACAGGAAAGGCGAGAGGAACTCCAGGGTCGTGCCACCATTCCCAGAGTCCCCAAGATGTCTCAGTGCTTTCCAGGGAAACCTGTTTTCCCTGCACTGCCTCGACATTCAAGCCGTGGATCGACTCACATCACGGTGGCACGTGGGACAACCATGTGGGAAAGCCTCGTGGGAAAGCCTCGTGTGAAAGCCTCCAGGGAAAGCCATAGATCCCTTGATCCACGCGAAGGGAAGCGTGACACTGCTGCTACAGCTGGGGAGGAAAGCGCACGTGCATGCCCCCACTCGAGACGGGGACTGACTCCCCTGGGGAGACTCCAGAATTTCACTAAAATCCATGTCTGCACTGGAGAGGAAACCTCAGGTTCCAGCACCGACTCCACACAAGGTCTTAGGCCCCGGCATCGAAGGGAGAGGAATCCCGAGAGAACCCCGAGCAACTCGCAAGGGGACTGGCCTTTCCTGATGCCACCAGAGCGGGTCCCTGAGTTCCCCGTCGTCAATCGAGAGCACCTGTCACAACTTGAGAAAATCCTGGAGGTTCTACCCTCCAGGCCAGATGAGGCCCGTTTCCGCTGAGGCGTCTGGAGGCTAATACACCTGGCCTCTGGAAATTCCTACGGGTCCTTCACACACTTGCTGCAACTCAAGAAGTTCCCCGACATAACCGTCTCCCCTCAAGAGGAAGAACGAGAGTCCCGCCCACATCCAGAGGAGCCCCGTTTCCGCCTCATAGCTTGAGAGCAGGGATCCCTTCAATGCGTGGTCAGGAAAGAATTCCCTGTGTTACCGTTGCATCTCAAGAGGAGGCGCTCTCCACAGGAAAGGCGAGAGGAACTCCAGGGTCGTGCCACCATTCCCAGAGTCCCCCAGATGTCTCCGTCCATTGCAGGGAAACCTGTTTTCCCTTCACTGCCTCGACTTTCAAGCCGAGCTTCGACTCACACCACCGTGACACGTGGGAGAGCCCTGTGGGAAAGCCTCCTGGGAAAGCCTCGTGGGAAAGCCTCGAGGGAAAGCCACAGATCCCTTGATCCTCGCAAAGGGAAGCTCAACACTGCTGCTGCAGCTCGGAGGAAAGCGCACGTGCATGCCCCCACTCGAGACGCAGACTGACTCCCCGGGGGAGACTCCAGAAGTACCCCAAGATCCATGTCAGCACTGGAGAGGAATCCTCAGGTTCCGGCACTGACTCCACACAAGGTCTTATGCTCCGACATCGACGGGAAAGTAATCCCTAGAGGCCCCCGAGCAACTCGCAAGGGGACCGGCTTTTCGATAGGCCACCAGAGCGGGTCCCTGAGTTCCCCGTCATAAGTCGAGAGCACCTGCCACAACTCGAGAAAATCCAGGAGGTTCTCCCCTCCATGCGAGATGAGGCCCATTTCCGCTGAGGCGTCTCGAGGCTAATCACACCTAACCTCTGAAACTTCCAAAGGGTCCTTCACGTCCTTGCTGCAACTCAAGAAGTTCCCCGACATACCTGTCTCCACTCGAGAGGAAGCACGAGAATCCCGCCCACATCCAGAGGAGCCCCGTTTCCGTCTCCTAGCCCGAGAGGACGGATCCTTTCCCTGCGTTTTTGGGAAAGAATTCCCGGCGTTCCCATAGCGTCTCAAGAGGAGTCGCTCTCCACAGGGAAGGCGAGAGGAACTCCAGGGTGGTGCCACCAATCCCAGAGTCCCCCACATGTCTCAGTCCATTCCACGGAAACCTGTTTTCCCTGCATTGCCTTGGCTTTCAAGCCGAGGATCGATTCACACCACGGTGGCACCTGGGACAGCCGTTTGGGAAAGCCTCGTGGGAAAGCCTCGTGGGAAAGACTCGAAGGGAAAGCCACAGATCCCTTACTCCACAAGAAGGGAAGCGAGATACTTCAGCTACAGCTCGGGAGGTAAGCGCATGTGCATGCGCCCACTCGAGACGAGGACTGACTCCCCTGGGAGACTCCAGAAGTACCCCAAGATCCATGTCAGCAATGGATAGGAATCCTCAGGTTCCGGCACCGACTCCACACAAGGTCTTAGGCTCCGGCATCGATGGGAGAGGAATGCCGAGAGGTCCCCGAGCAACTCGCATGGGGACTGGCCTTTCCTGAGGCCAACAGAGCGGGTCCCTGAGGTCCCCGTCTTAAGTCGAGAGCACCTGCCGCAACTCGAGAAAATCCAGGAGGTTCTCCCCTCCAGGCGAGATGAGGCCCATTTCCGCTGAGGCGTCTCGAGGCTTATCACACCTAACCTCTGGAACTTCCACAGGGTCCTTCACACCCTTGCTGCAGCTCAAGAAGTGCCCCGACATACCCGTCTCGACTCGAGAGGAAGCACGAGAGTTCTGCCCACATCCAGAGGAGCCCCGTTTCCGCCTCCTAGCT
The DNA here is from genome assembly GCF_001704415.2 of Capra hircus. Classification (NCBI taxonomy): domain Eukaryota; kingdom Metazoa; phylum Chordata; class Mammalia; order Artiodactyla; family Bovidae; genus Capra; species Capra hircus. The sequence goes on along the minus strand of NW_017213885.1, from coordinate 3,359 downwards.
CAAGAGGAGGGATCCTTTCCCTGCGTGGTCGGGAAAGAATTCCCGGCGTTTCCGCCGCATCTCAAGAGGAGGCGCTCTCGACAGGAAAGGCGAGAGGAACTCCAGGGTCGTGCCACCATTCCCAGAGTCCCCCAGATATATCCGTCCATTCCACGGAAACCTGTTTTCCCTGCACTGCCTCGACTTTCAAGTCGAGGATCGACTCACACCACGGTGGCACGTGGGACAGCCCTGTGGGAAAGCCTCGTGGGAAAGCCTCGTGGGAAAGCCTCGAGGGAAAGCCCCTGATCCCTTGATCCACGCGAAGGGAAGCGTGACACTGCTGCTACAGCTCGGGAGGAAAGCGCACGTGCATGCCCCCACACGAGACGAGGACTGACTGCCCTGGGGAGACTCCAGAAGTACACCAAGATCCATATAAGCACTGGAGAGGAATCCTCAGGTTCCGGCACCAACTCCACACAAGGTCTTAGGCCCGGGCATAGACGGGAGAGGAATCCCGAGAGGCTCCCGAGCAACTCGCAAGGGTACTGGCCTTTCCTGAGGCCACCAGAGTGGGTCCCTGAGGTCCCCGTCGTAAGTCGAGAGCACCTGCCGCAACTCGAGAAAATCCAGGAGGTTCTCCCCTCCAGGCGAGATGAGGCCCATTTCCGCTGAGGCGTCTCGAGGCTATTCACACCTAAACTCTGGAACTTCCAGAGGGTCCTTCACACCCTTAGTGCAACTCAAGAAATGCCGCGACATTCCCGTCTCCACTCGAGAGGAAGCACTAGTGTTCCGCCCACATCCAGAGGAGCCCCGTTTCCGCCTCCTAGCTCGAGAGGAGGGATCCTTTCCCTGCGTGGTCGGGAAAGAATTCCCGGCGTTCCCGTCGCATCTCAAGAGGAGGCGCTCTCCACAGGAAAGGCGAGAGGAACTCCAGGGTCGTGCCACATTCCCAGAGTCCCCCAGATGTCTCAGTGCATTCCAGGGAAACCTGTTTGCCATGCACTGCCTCGACTTTCAAGCTGAGGATCGACTCACACCACGGTGGCACGTGGGACAGCCCTGTGGGAAAGCCTCGTGGGAAAGCCTCGTGGGAAAGCCTCGAGGGAATGCAACAGATCCCTTTTTCCACGCGAAGGGAAGCGTTAGACTGCTGCTACAGCTCGGGAGGAAAGTGCACTTGCATGCCCCACTCATTACGAGGACTGACTCCCCTGGGGAGACTCCAGAATACCCCAAGATCCATGTCAGCACTGGAGAGGAATCCTCAGGTTCTGGCACCGACTCCACACAAGGTCTTTGGCCTTGGCATCCACGGGGAGAGGAATCCCGAGAGGCCCCAGAGTAACTCGCAAGGAAATGGCCTTTCCCGAGGCCACCAAAGCGTGTCCCTGAGGTCCCCGTCGTAAGTCGAGATGCACCTGCCGCAACTCGAGAAAATCCAGGAGGTTCTACCCTCCAGGCGAAATGAGGCCCATTTCCACTGAGGCATCTCGAAGCTAATCACACCTAAATCTGGAAATTCCAAAGGGTCCTTCACACCCTTACTGCAACTCAAGAAGTTCCCTGACATACCCATCTCCACTCGAGAGGAAGCATGAGAGCATTGAGCCAAGTCCCCGACCGTACATTCCAGAGTGCGAGCCCGGTTTCACTCCTGGCTCAAAGCACGGGTGACTCGGATACGGCTTTGTGAGCTGCTCGGGAAAGAAATTCCCGGCGTAATGTCGCAGAATCAAGAGGAGGCGCCTGTCCACAGGAAAGGACGAGAGGAACTCCAGGTCATGGCCACCATTCCAAAGTCGCCAGCGATTCTCAAGTCCATTCGGCGGGGGAAGACCTAGTTTTCCTGCACTTGTTTGGACATCTCTGGCTTGGGACGGCATATAGGTGGAGCTCGATCGCTCACACCAGTGGGCTGGCACGTGGGAGCAGCCCTGTTGGGAAGCTTCGTGCGAAAGGCTCGTGGGAAGGGCATCGGATAGGCAATAAGCCACAGATGCCCTTGTGTCCAACTCGAAAGGGCAGCGTGACACTGCTGCTACATCTCCGGGGAGGAAGAGCGCCAGCTGCATGCCCGGTGCCATCCCAGAGCGAGGCGTGTTCTGACCTCCCCTGGGGAGTACACCAGAAGCTACTCCCAGATCCATGTCAGCAACCTGGAGAGGAATTTCTCAAAGAGTGTCCAGATAGGAAGAACTGAGGTGGGTTGTGCTGGCGCGCGACGCCCCGGAAGGGCTCCAGTGTCACCCCATCGAGTCAGCCGAGGCACAGGTACGACTCCACTCCAGGTTAAGCCCGACAAGGGCCGGGGGCATCGAACAGGAAGGGAGAGAATCCGAGAGGCCCCCAAGCAACCTGCTATGGGTAACTGGCCCTTCGTTCTGAGACCACAGTCAGAACAAACGGTCCCTGAACTGTGGCCCCCGCATAGGTAAGTCTAGATGCAGTCCGGCGAAGACTGACTAGTAGAAGAAATGCCAGGTCGAGGATTCTCCCCCTCCAGGCGACGATGAGGCCCACTTATCCGCTGAGGCCGTCTATAGGCCTGAAGCTACCTGAACATCTGGAAACTTCCAAAGGGCCTCATGAAACCCTTCTGCAACCATACTGAAGAAGTTTTCCCCATCAGGTTACATTCTCGTGTCTCCACTCGAGAAGGGCAAGCGCACGGAGAGTGCCAAGCCCACATCATTACGAGGCCCGCGTATTCTGGGGTCGTAGCTCGTCAGAGGAGGGATCACTTTCCCTCAGGGCCGTGCCTCCTGGAAGAATTCCCGGCGTTTCCTGTTCGCCGCCTCATAAGCAACCTGAGGGACCTCTCCCGTACAGGAAAGGCTGGATGAGGAACTCCAGCGGTTACGCTAGCCACCACTTCTGAGTCCACCCAGATGTCTCAGTCCGATTGCCTTGAAACCGCTGGACTTACCCACCAGGCTGCCTCACTTTCAAGCGGAGGCCGTACTCACACCGGCAGGAGATGGCAACGTAGGGGACAGCCTTGTGGGAAGTCTCGTGCGGAAAGCCTCGTTGGGATAGCCTCGGCGAGGTGGAAAGCCCTGATCCCTGATCCAGCGCGAACGGGAAGCCGACAATGCCTGCTACAGCTTGGGAAGGAAAGCGCATGCAGCCCACTACGAAACGAGACTGATCCCCTGGAGAGCTCCAGAAGTCACCAAATCCATTCAAGCAGGAGAGGAATCCTCAGTTCCGGCCATCGACATCCACACAAGGTCTTAGGCCTGCAATAGACAGGGAGAGAACCCGAACGAGCTCGCCGACAACTCGTGGTACGGCCTTTCCTGAGGCACCAAGAGTGTCCCTGAGGTCCCCGTACATAATGATGGAGAACAGGGCGTGATTACCACACTTTT
>NW_017213884.1:0-15190 GCF_001704415.2 Capra hircus | reverse complement strand
GTACTTCCGGAGAGTCTCCCAGGGGTAGTTCAGAAGGCCTCATCTCGTGGGCGCATGCACCTGCGCTTTCCTCCCGAGCTCCGGAGCTAGCAGTGTCGCGCCTTCCCCTTCGCCGTGGATCAAGGGTTATCTGGTGAGCTTCCTCGAGGCTTTCCACGAGGGCTTTTCCCAGAGGTCCAGGCGCTCTCCCACGTGCCACGTGGTGTGTGAGTCGATCCTCGCTTGAAGTCGACGCAGGTGCAGGGAAAACAGGTTTTCCTGGAATGGACTAACATCTGGGGGACCTCTGGATCGGTTGCACGACACCTTGGAGTGTTCTCTCTCTGCCTTTTCTGATGGGGAGCGGCCTCCTTGATATGCGACGGGAACGCCGGGAATTCTTTCCCGACCTCGCAGGGAAAGGATCCTCCTCTCGAGCTGAGGGAAACGGGCTCCTCTGGGATGTGGGCGGACTCTCGTGCTTCCTCTCGAGTTAGAGCCGGTATGTCGGGGAACTTTTGAGTTGCAGCAAGTGTGAAGGACCCTTTTGAAGTTCCAGATGTTAGATGTGATTAGCCTCAGACGCCTCAGCACAAATGCGCCTCATCTCGCCTGGAGGGGAGAACCTCCTGGATTTTCTCGAGTTGCGGCAGGTGCTCTCGACTTACAAGGGGACTCAGAGTCCCGCTCTGGTGGCCTCAGGAAAGGCCAGTCCCCATGCGAGTTGCTCGCGGCCTCTCGGGATTCCACTCCCGTCGATGCTGGGTCTAAGACCTTGTGTGGAGTCAGTGCCGGAACCTGAGGATTCCTCTCCAGTGCCGACATGGATCTTGGGGTACTTCTGGAGTCTTCCCAGGGAAGTCAGTCCTCGTCTCGAGTGGGGCATGCACGGCGCTTTCCTCCCGAGCTGTAGCAGCAGTGTCACGCTTCCTTCGCGTGGATCAAGGATCAGGGCTTTCCCTCGAGGCTTTCCCATGAGGCTTTCCCACGAGGCTTTCCCACAGGGATGTCCCACGTGCCACGTGGTGTGAGTCGATCTCGGCTTGAAGTCGAGGAGTGCAGGGAAAACAGGTTTCCCTGGAATGGACTGAGACATCTGGTGGACTCTGGGAATGGTGGCACGACCCTGGGGTACCTCTCGCACTTCCTGTGGGAGCGCCTCCTCTTGAGATGCGACGGAAATGCCCGGGGATTCTTTCCCGAACACGCAGGGAAAGGATCCCTCCTCTCGAGCTAGGTGGGGGTAACGGGGTTCCTCTGGATATTGGCGGGACACTCGAGCTTCTTCTCGAGTGGAGACGGGTATGTTGGGGAACTTCTTGAGTTGCAGCAAGGGTGTTAAAGACACTTTGGAAGTTCCAGACGTTAGATGTGATTAGCTTCGATACGCCTCAGCGGAAATGGGCCTCATCTCGCCTGGAGGGGAGAACCTCCTGGATTTTCTCGAGTTTCAGCAGGTGCTCTCGATTTTCGACGGGGACCTCAGGGACCCGCTCTGGTGGCCTCAGGAAAGGCCAGTCCCCATGCAAGTTGCTCGGGGGCCTCTCAGGATTCCTCTCCCGTCGATGCCGGGACCTAAGATCTTGTGTTGAGTCGGTGCCGGAACCTGAGGATTCCTCTCCAGTGCTGACATGGATCTTGGGGTACTTCTGGAGTCCCCCAGGGGAGTCAGTCCTCGTCTCGAGTGGGGGCATGGACGTGCGCTTTCCTCCCGAGCTGTAGCAGCAGTGTCGCGCTTCCCTTGGCGTGGATCAAGGGATCTGTGGCTTTCCCTCGAGGCTTTCCCACGAGGCTTTCCCACGAGGCTTTCCCACAGGGCTGTCCCACGTGCCACGTGGTGTGAGTCGATCCTCGGCTTGAACGTCGAGGCAGTGCAGGGAAAACAGGTTTCCTTGGAATGGACTGAGACATCTGGGGGACTCTGGGAAAGGTGGCACGACCCTGGAGTTCCTCTCGCCTTTCCTGTGGAGAGCGCCTCCTCTTGAGATGCGACGGGAACGCCGGGAATTCTTTCCCGACCAGGCAGAGAAAGGATCCCTCCTCTCGAGCTTGGAGGCGGAAACGGGGCTCCTCTGGATGTGGGCGGGACTCTCGTGCTTCCTCTCGAGTGGAGACGGGTATGTCGGGGAACGTCTTGAGTTGCAGCAAGGGTGTGAATGACCCTTTGGAAGTTCCAGATGTTAGATGTGATTAGCATCGTGACCCATTAGCGGAAATGGGCCTCATCTCGCCCGGAGGGGAGAACCTCCTGGATTTCCTCGAGTTGCTGCAGGTGCTCTCGACTTACAACGGGGACCTCAGGGACCCGCTCTGGTGGCCTCAGGAAAGGCCAGTCCCCATGCGAGTTGCTCGCGGCCTTCTCGGGATTCCACTCCCGTCGATGCTGGGTCCTAAGACCTTGTGTGGAGTCAGTGCCGGAACCTGAGGATTCCTCTCCAGTGCCGACATGGAACTTGGGGTACTTCTGGAGTCTCCCCAGGGAAATCAGTCCTCGTCTCGAGTGAGGGCTTGCACGGGCGCTTTCCTCCCGAGCTGTAGCACAGTGTCACGCTTCCCTTCGCGTGGATCAAGGGATTTGTGACTTTCGCTCGAGGCTTTCCCATGAGGCTTTCGCACGAGTCTTTCCCACAGGGCTGTCCCAAGTGCCACCGTGGTGTGAGTCGATCCTCGGCTTGAAAGTCGAGGCAGTGCAGGGAAAACAGGTTTCCCTGGAATAGACTGAGACATCTGGGGGACTGTGGGAATGGTGGCACGACCCTGGAGTTACTCTCGCCTTTCCTGTGGAGAGAGCCTCCTCTTGAGATGCGACGTGAACGCCGGGAATTCTTTCCCGAACACGCAGGGAAAGTATCCCTCCTCTCGAGCTATGAGATAGAAACGGGGCTCCTCTGGATGTGGTCGGGACTCTCGTGCTTCCTCTCGAGTGGAGCCGGGTATGTCGGGGAACTTCTTAAGTTGCAGCAAAAGTGTGAAGGACCCTTTGGGAGTTCCAGAGGTTAGGTGTGATTAGCCTCGAGACGCCTCAGCGGAAATGGCCTCATCTCGCCTGGCGGGGAGAACCTCCTGTATTTTCTCGAGTTGGGACAGGTGCTCTCGACTTACGACGGGGACTTCAGGGACCCGCTCTGGTGGCCTCAGGAAAGGACAGTCCCCATGCGAGTTGCTCGGGGACCTCTCGGGATTCCTCTCCCTTCGATGCTGGGGCCTAAGACCTTGTGTGGAGTCAGTGCCGAAACCTGAGGATTCCTCTCCAGTGCTGACATTGATTTTGGGCTACTTCTGGAGTCTCGCCAGGGGCGTCAGTCCTCGTCTCGAGTAGGGGCATGCATGTGCACTTTCCTCCCGTGTTGTAGCAGAAGTGTTGCCCTTCCCTTCGCGTGGATCAAGGGATGTGTGGCTTTCCCTCGAGGCTTTCCCACGAGGCTTTCCCACGAGGCTTTCCCACAGGGCTGTCCCACGTGCCACCGTGGTGTGAGTCAATCCTCGGCTTGAACGTCGAGGCAGTGCAGGAAAACAGGTTTCCCTGGAATGGACTGAGACATCTGGGGGACTCTGGGAATGGTGGCACGACCCCAAGTCAGTCCTCGTCTCGAGTGGGGCATGCACGGCGCTTTCCTCCCGAGCTGTAGCAGCAGTGTCACGCTTCCATTCGCGTGGATCAAGGATCAGGGCTTTCCCTCGAGGCTTTCCACGAGGCTTTCCCACGAGGCTTTCCCACAGGGCTGTCCCACGTGCCACCGTGGTGTGAGTCAATCCTCGGCTTGAACGTCGAGGCAGTGCAGGGAAAACAGGTTTCCCTGGAATGGACTGAGACATCTGGGGGACTCTGGGAATGTGGCACGACCCTGGGGTTCCTCTCGCCTTTCCTGTGGGAGCGCCTCCTCTTGAGATGCGACGGAAATGCCGGGGATTCTTTCCCGAACACGCAGGGAAGGATCCCTCCTCTCGAGCTAGGGGGCGGTAACGGGGTTCCTCTGGATTTTGGCGGGACTCTCGAGCTTCTTCTCGAGTGCAGACGGGTATGTCGGGGAACTTCTTGAGTTGCAGCAAGGGTGTGAAGGACCCTTTGGAAGTTCCAGACGTTAGATGTGATTAGCTTCGATACGCCTCAGCGGAAATGGGCCTCATCTCGCCTGGAGGGGAGAACCTCCTGGATTTTCTCGAGTTGGGGCAGGTGCTCTCGACTTACGACGGGGACCTCAGGGACCCGCTCTGGTGGCCTCAGGAAAGGCCAGTCCCCATGCGAGTTGCTCAGGGGCCTCTCAGGATTCCTCTCCCGTCGATGCCGGGACCTAAGATCTTGTGTTGAGTCGGTGCTGGAACCTGAGGATTCCTCTCCAGTGCAGACATGGATCTTGGGGTACTTCTGGAATCTCCCCAGGGGAGTCAGTCCTCGTCTCGAGTGGGGGCATGCACGTGCGCTTTCCTCCCGAGCTGTAGCAGCAGTGTCGCGCTTCCCTTCGCGTGGATCAAGGGATCTGTGGCTTTCCCTCGAGGCTTTCCGACGAGGCTTTCCCACGAGGCTTTCCCACAGGGCTGTCCCACGTGCCACCGTGGTGTGAGTCGATCCTCGGCTTGAACGTCGAGGCAGTGCAGGGAAAACAGGTTTCCCTGGAATGGACTGAGACATCTGGGGGACTCTGGGAATGGTTGCACGACCCTGGAGTTCCTCTCGCCTTTCCTGTGGAGAGCGCCTCCTCTTGAGATGCGACGGGAACGCCGGGAATTCTTTCCCGACCAGGCAGAGAAAGGATCCCTCCTCTCGAGCTTGGAGGCGGAAACAGGGCTCCTATGGATGTGGGCGGGACTCTCGTGCTTCCTCTCGAGTGGAGACGGGTATGTCGGGGAACTTCTTGAGTTGCAGCAAGGGTGTGAAGGACCCTTTGGAAGTTCCAGATGTTAGATGTGATTAGCCTCGAGACGCCTCAGGTGAAATGTTCCTCATCTCGCCTGGAGGGGAGAACCTCCTGGATTTTCTTGGGTTGCGGCCGTTGCTCTCGATTTACGACGGGGACCTCACTGACCCTCTCTGGTGGCCTCAGGAAAGGCCAGTCCCCATCCGAGTTGCTCCTGGGCCTCTCAGGATTCCTCTCCCATCGATGCCGGGGCCTAAGACCTTGTGTGGAGTCGGTGCCGGAACCTGAGGTTTCCTCGCCAGTGCTGACATGGATCTTGGGGTACTTCCGGAGTCTCCCCAGGGTAGTCAGGCCTCATCTCGTGGGGGGGCATGCACCTGCGCTTTCCCCCCGAGCTGCAGCTGCAGTGTCGCGCTTCCCTTCGCGTGGATCAAGGGATCTGTGCCTTCCCCTCGAGGCTTTCCCACGAGGCTTTCCCAAGGGCTCTCCCACGTGCCACCGTGGTGTGAGTCGATCCTCGGCTTGAAATTCGAGGCAGTGCAGGGAAAACAGGTTTCCCTGGAATGGACTGAGACATCTGGGGGACCCTGGGAATGGTGGCACGACCCTGGAGTTCCTCTCGCCTTTCCTGTGGAGAGCGCCTCCTCTTGATATGCGACGGGAACGCCGGGAATTCTTTCCCGACCTCGCAGGGAAAGGATCCCTCCTCTCGAGCTAGTAGGTGGAAACGGGGCTCCTCTGGATGTGGGCCGGACTCTCGTGCTTCCTCTCGATTAGAGCCGGGTATGTCGGGGAACTATTTGAGTTGCAGCAAGGGTGTGAAGGACCCTTTTGAAGTTCCAGATGTTAGATGTGATTAGCCTCGAGACGCCTCAGCACAAATGCGCCTCATCTCGCCTGGAGGGGAGAACCTCCTGGATTTTCTCGAGTTGCGGCAGGTGCTCTCGACTTACAAAGGGGACCTCAGAGTCCCGCTCTGGTGGCCTCAGGAAAGGCCAGTCCCCATGCGAGTTGCTCCCGGGCCTCTCGGGATTCCACTCCCGTCGATGCTGGGTCATAAGACCTTGTGTGGAGTCAGTGCCCGAACCTGAGGATTCCTCTCCATTGCCGACATGGATCTTGGGGTACTTCTGGAGTCTTCCCAGGGAAGTCAGTCCTCGTCTCGAGTGGGGGCATGCACGGGCGCTTTCCTCCCGAGCTGTAGCAGCAGTGTCACGCTTCCATTCGCGTGGATCAAGGGATCAGTGGGCTTTCCCTCGAGGCTTTCCCATGAGGCTTTCCCACGAGGCTTTCCCACAGGGATGTCCCACGTGCCACCTGTGGTGTGAGTCGATCCTCGGCTTGGAAGTCGAGGCAAGTGCAGGGAAAACAGGTTTCCCTGGAATGGACTGAGACATCTGGTGGACTCTGGGAATGTGGCACGACCCTGGGTTACCTCTCGCACTTCCTGTGGGAGCGCCTCCTCTTGAGATGCGACGGAAATGCCGGGGATTCTTTCCCGAACACGCAGGGAAAGGATCCCTCCTCTCGAGCTAGGTGGGGTAACGGGGTTCCTCTGGATATTGGCGGGACACTCGAGCTTCTTCTCGAGTGGAGACGGGTATGTTGGGGAACTTCTTGAGTTGCAGCAAGGGTGTTAAAGGACACTTTGGAAGTTCCAGACGTTAGATGTGATTAGCTTCGATACGCCTCAGCGGAAATGGGCCTCATCTCGCCTGGAGGGGAGAACCTCCTGGATTTTCTCGAGTTTCAGGCAGGTGCTCTCGATTTTCGACGGGGACCTCAGGGACCCGCTCTGGTGGCCTCAGGAAAGGCCAGTCCCCATGCAAGTTGCTCCGGGGCCTCTCAGGATTCCTCTCCCGTCGATGCCGGGACCTAAGATCTTGTGTTGAGTCGGTGCCGGAACCTGAGGATTCCTCTCCAGTGCTGACATGGATCTTGGGGTACTTCTGGAGTCCCCCAGGGGAGTCAGTCCTCGTCTCGAGTGGGGGCATGGACGTGCGCTTTCCTCCCGAGCTGTAGCAGCAGTGTCGCGCTTCCCTTGGCGTGGATCAAGGGATCTGTGGCTTTCCCTCGAGGCTTTCCCACGAGGCTTTCCCACGAGGCTTTCCCACAGGGCTGTCCCACGTGCCACGTGGTGTGAGTCGATCCTCGGCTTGAACGTCGAGGCAGTGCAGGGAAAACAGGTTTCCTTGGAATGGACTGAGACATCTGGGGGACTCTGGGAAAGGTGGCACGACCCTGGAGTTCCTCTCGCCTTTCCTGTGGAGAGCGCCTCCTCTTGAGATGCGACGGGAACGCCGGGAATTCTTTCCCGACCAGGCAGAGAAAGGATCCCTCCTCTCGAGCTTGGAGGCGGAAACGGGGCTCCTCTGGATGTGGGCGGGACTCTCGTGCTTCCTCTCGAGTGGAGACGGGTATGTCGGGGAACGTCTTGAGTTGCAGCAAGGGTGTGAATGACCCTTTGGAAGTTCCAGATGTTAGATGTGATTAGCATCGTGACCCATTAGCGGAAATGGGCCTCATCTCGCCCGGAGGGGAGAACCTCCTGGATTTCCTCGAGTTGCTGCAGGTGCTCTCGACTTACAACGGGGACCTCAGGGACCCGCTCTGGTGGCCTCAGGAAAGGCCAGTCCCCATGCGAGTTGCTCGCGGCCTTCTCGGGATTCCACTCCCGTCGATGCTGGGTCCTAAGACCTTGTGTGGAGTCAGTGCCGGAACCTGAGGATTCCTCTCCAGTGCCGACATGGAACTTGGGGTACTTCTGGAGTCTCCCCAGGGAAATCAGTCCTCGTCTCGAGTGAGGGCTTGCACGGGCGCTTTCCTCCCGAGCTGTAGCACAGTGTCACGCTTCCCTTCGCGTGGATCAAGGGATTTGTGACTTTCGCTCGAGGCTTTCCCATGAGGCTTTCGCACGAGTCTTTCCCACAGGGCTGTCCCAAGTGCCACCGTGGTGTGAGTCGATCCTCGGCTTGAAAGTCGAGGCAGTGCAGGGAAAACAGGTTTCCCTGGAATAGACTGAGACATCTGGGGGACTGTGGGAATGGTGGCACGACCCTGGAGTTACTCTCGCCTTTCCTGTGGAGAGAGCCTCCTCTTGAGATGCGACGTGAACGCCGGGAATTCTTTCCCGAACACGCAGGGAAAGTATCCCTCCTCTCGAGCTATGAGATAGAAACGGGGCTCCTCTGGATGTGGTCGGGACTCTCGTGCTTCCTCTCGAGTGGAGCCGGGTATGTCGGGGAACTTCTTAAGTTGCAGCAAAAGTGTGAAGGACCCTTTGGGAGTTCCAGAGGTTAGGTGTGATTAGCCTCGAGACGCCTCAGCGGAAATGGCCTCATCTCGCCTGGCGGGGAGAACCTCCTGTATTTTCTCGAGTTGGGACAGGTGCTCTCGACTTACGACGGGGACTTCAGGGACCCGCTCTGGTGGCCTCAGGAAAGGACAGTCCCCATGCGAGTTGCTCGGGGACCTCTCGGGATTCCTCTCCCTTCGATGCTGGGGCCTAAGACCTTGTGTGGAGTCAGTGCCGAAACCTGAGGATTCCTCTCCAGTGCTGACATTGATTTTGGGCTACTTCTGGAGTCTCGCCAGGGGCGTCAGTCCTCGTCTCGAGTAGGGGCATGCATGTGCACTTTCCTCCCGTGTTGTAGCAGAAGTGTTGCCCTTCCCTTCGCGTGGATCAAGGGATGTGTGGCTTTCCCTCGAGGCTTTCCCACGAGGCTTTCCCACGAGGCTTTCCCACAGGGCTGTCCCACGTGCCACCGTGGTGTGAGTCAATCCTCGGCTTGAACGTCGAGGCAGTGCAGGGAAAACAGGTTTCCCTGGAATGGACTGAGACATCTGGGGGACTCTGGGAATGGTGGCACGACCCCAAGTCAGTCCTCGTCTCGAGTGGGGGCATGCACGGGCGCTTTCCTCCCGAGCTGTAGCAGCAGTGTCACGCTTCCATTCGCGTGGATCAAGGGATCAGGGGCTTTCCCTCGAGGCTTTCCCACGAGGCTTTCCCACGAGGCTTTCCCACAGGGCTGTCCCACGTGCCACCGTGGTGTGAGTCAATCCTCGGCTTGAACGTCGAGGCAGTGCAGGGAAAACAGGTTTCCCTGGAATGGACTGAGACATCTGGGGGACTCTGGGAATGTGGCACGACCCTGGGGTTCCTCTCGCCTTTCCTGTGGGAGCGCCTCCTCTTGAGATGCGACGGAAATGCCGGGGATTCTTTCCCGAACACGCAGGGAAGGATCCCTCCTCTCGAGCTAGGGGGCGGTAACGGGGTTCCTCTGGATTTTGGCGGGACTCTCGAGCTTCTTCTCGAGTGCAGACGGGTATGTCGGGGAACTTCTTGAGTTGCAGCAAGGGTGTGAAGGACCCTTTGGAAGTTCCAGACGTTAGATGTGATTAGCTTCGATACGCCTCAGCGGAAATGGGCCTCATCTCGCCTGGAGGGGAGAACCTCCTGGATTTTCTCGAGTTGGGGCAGGTGCTCTCGACTTACGACGGGGACCTCAGGGACCCGCTCTGGTGGCCTCAGGAAAGGCCAGTCCCCATGCGAGTTGCTCAGGGGCCTCTCAGGATTCCTCTCCCGTCGATGCCGGGACCTAAGATCTTGTGTTGAGTCGGTGCTGGAACCTGAGGATTCCTCTCCAGTGCAGACATGGATCTTGGGGTACTTCTGGAATCTCCCCAGGGGAGTCAGTCCTCGTCTCGAGTGGGGGCATGCACGTGCGCTTTCCTCCCGAGCTGTAGCAGCAGTGTCGCGCTTCCCTTCGCGTGGATCAAGGGATCTGTGGCTTTCCCTCGAGGCTTTCCGACGAGGCTTTCCCACGAGGCTTTCCCACAGGGCTGTCCCACGTGCCACCGTGGTGTGAGTCGATCCTCGGCTTGAACGTCGAGGCAGTGCAGGGAAAACAGGTTTCCCTGGAATGGACTGAGACATCTGGGGGACTCTGGGAATGGTTGCACGACCCTGGAGTTCCTCTCGCCTTTCCTGTGGAGAGCGCCTCCTCTTGAGATGCGACGGGAACGCCGGGAATTCTTTCCCGACCAGGCAGAGAAAGGATCCCTCCTCTCGAGCTTGGAGGCGGAAACAGGGCTCCTATGGATGTGGGCGGGACTCTCGTGCTTCCTCTCGAGTGGAGACGGGTATGTCGGGGAACTTCTTGAGTTGCAGCAAGGGTGTGAAGGACCCTTTGGAAGTTCCAGATGTTAGATGTGATTAGCCTCGAGACGCCTCAGGTGAAATGTTCCTCATCTCGCCTGGAGGGGAGAACCTCCTGGATTTTCTTGGGTTGCGGCCGTTGCTCTCGATTTACGACGGGGACCTCACTGACCCTCTCTGGTGGCCTCAGGAAAGGCCAGTCCCCATCCGAGTTGCTCCTGGGCCTCTCAGGATTCCTCTCCCATCGATGCCGGGGCCTAAGACCTTGTGTGGAGTCGGTGCCGGAACCTGAGGTTTCCTCGCCAGTGCTGACATGGATCTTGGGGTACTTCCGGAGTCTCCCCAGGGTAGTCAGGCCTCATCTCGTGGGGGGGCATGCACCTGCGCTTTCCCCCCGAGCTGCAGCTGCAGTGTCGCGCTTCCCTTCGCGTGGATCAAGGGATCTGTGCCTTCCCCTCGAGGCTTTCCCACGAGGCTTTCCCAAGGGCTCTCCCACGTGCCACCGTGGTGTGAGTCGATCCTCGGCTTGAAATTCGAGGCAGTGCAGGGAAAACAGGTTTCCCTGGAATGGACTGAGACATCTGGGGGACCCTGGGAATGGTGGCACGACCCTGGAGTTCCTCTCGCCTTTCCTGTGGAGAGCGCCTCCTCTTGATATGCGACGGGAACGCCGGGAATTCTTTCCCGACCTCGCAGGGAAAGGATCCCTCCTCTCGAGCTAGTAGGTGGAAACGGGGCTCCTCTGGATGTGGGCCGGACTCTCGTGCTTCCTCTCGATTAGAGCCGGGTATGTCGGGGAAACTATTTGAGTTGCAGCAAGGGTGTGAAGGACCCTTTTGAAGTTCCAGATGTTAGATGTGATTAGCCTCGAGACGCCTCAGCACAAATGCGCCTCATCTCGCCTGGAGGGGAGAACCTCCTGGATTTTCTCGAGTTGCGGCAGGTGCTCTCGACTTACAAAGGGGACCTCAGAGTCCCGCTCTGGTGGCCTCAGGAAAGGCCAGTCCCCATGCGAGTTGCTCCCGGGCCTCTCGGGATTCCACTCCCGTCGATGCTGGGTCATAAGACCTTGTGTGGAGTCAGTGCCCGGAACCTGAGGATTCCTCTCCATTGCCGACATGGATCTTGGGGTACTTCTGGAGTCTTCCCAGGGAAGTCAGTCCTCGTCTCGAGTGGGGGCATGCACGGGCGCTTTCCTCCCGAGCTGTAGCAGCAGTGTCACGCTTCCATTCGCGTGGATCAAGGGATCAGGGGCTTTCCCTCGAGGCTTTCCCATGAGGCTTTCCCACGAGGCTTTCCCACAGGGATGTCCCACGTGCCACTGTGGTGTGAGTCGATCCTCGGCTTGGAAGTCGAGGAAGTGCAGGGAAAACAGGTTTCCCTGGAATGGACTGAGACATCTGGTGGACTCTGGGAATGTGGCACGACCCTGGGTACCTCTCGCACTTCCTGTGGGAGCGCCTCCTCTTGAGATGCGACGGAAATGCCGGGGATTCTTTCCCGAACACGCAGGGAAAGGATCCCTCCTCTCGAGCTAGTGGGGGTAACGGGGTTCCTCTGGATATTGGCGGGACACTCGAGCTTCTTCTCGAGTGGAGACGGGTATGTTGGGGAACTTCTTGAGTTGCAGCAAGGGTGTTAAAGACACTTTGGAAGTTCCAGACGTTAGATGTGATTAGCTTCGATACGCCTCAGCGGAAATGGGCCTCATCTCGCCTGGAGGGGAGAACCTCCTGGATTTTCTCGAGTTTCAGCAGGTGCTCTCGATTTTCGACGGGGACCTCAGGGACCCGCTCTGGTGGCCTCAGGAAAGGCCAGTCCCCATGCAAGTTGCTCGGGGGCCTCTCAGGATTCCTCTCCCGTCGATGCCGGGACCTAAGATCTTGTGTTGAGTCGGTGCCGGAACCTGAGGATTCCTCTCCAGTGCTGACATGGATCTTGGGGTACTTCTGGAGTCCCCCCAGGGGAGTCAGTCCTCGTCTCGAGTGGGGGCATGGACGTGCGCTTTCCTCCCGAGCTGTAGCAGCAGTGTCGCGCTTCCCTTGGCGTGGATCAAGGGATCTGTGGCTTTCCCTCGAGGCTTTCCCACGAGGCTTTCCCACGAGGCTTTCCCACAGGGCTGTCCCACGTGCCACGTGGTGTGAGTCGATCCTCGGCTTGAACGTCGAGGCAGTGCAGGGAAAACAGGTTTCCTTGGAATGGACTGAGACATCTGGGGGACTCTGGGAAAGGTGGCACGACCCTGGAGTTCCTCTCGCCTTTCCTGTGGAGAGCGCCTCCTCTTGAGATGCGACGGGAACGCCGGGAATTCTTTCCCGACCAGGCAGGAGAAAGGATCCCTCCTCTCGAGCTTGGAGGCGGAAACGGGGCTCCTCTGGATGTGGGCGGGACTCTCGTGCTTCCTCTCGAGTGGAGACGGGTATGTCGGGGAACGTCTTGAGTTGCAGCAAGGGTGTGAAGGACCCTTTGGAAGTTCCAGATGTTAGATGTGATTAGCATCGTGACCCATTAGCGGAAATGGGCCTCATCTCGCCCGGAGGGGAGAACCTCCTGGATTTTCCTCGAGTTGCTGGCAGGTGCTCTCGACTTACAACGGGGACCTCAGGGACCCGCTCTGGTGGCCTCAGGAAAGGCCAGTCCCCATGCGAGTTGCTCGGGCCTTCTCGGGATTCCACTCCCGTCGATGCTGGGTCCTAAGACCTTGTGTGGAGTCAGGTGCCGGAACCTGAGGATTCCTCTCCAGTGCCGACATGGAACTTGGGGTACTTCTGGAGTCTCCCCAGGGAAATCAGTCCTCGTCTCGAGTGAGGGCTTGCACGGGCGCTTTCCTCCCGAGCTGTAGCAGCAGTGTCACGCTTCCCTTCGCGTGGATCAAGGGATTTGTGACTTTCGCTCGAGGCTTTCCCATGAGGCTTTCGCACGAGGCTTTCCCACAGGGCTGTCCCAAGTGCCACCGTGGTGTGAGTCGATCCTCGGCTTGAAAGTCGAGGCAGTGCAGGGAAAACAGGTTTCCCTGGAATAGGACTGAGACATCTGGGGGACTCGTGGGAATGGTGGCACGACCCTGGAGTTACTCTCGCCTTTCCTGTGGAGAGGCCTCCTCTTGAGATGCGACGGTGAACGCCGGGAATTCTTTCCCGAACACGCAGGGAAAGGTATCCCTCCTCTCGAGCTATGAGATAGAAACGGGGCTCCTCTGGATGTGGGCGGGACTCTCGTGCTTCCTCTCGAGTGGAGCCGGGTATGTCGGGGAACTTCTTAGTTGCAGCAAAAGGTGTGAAGGACCCTTTGGGAGTTCCAGAGGTTAGGTGTGATTAGCCTCGAGACGCCTCAGCGGAAATGGCCTCATCTCGCCTGGAGGGGAGAACCTCCTGTATTTTCTCGAGTTGGGACAGGTGCTCTCGACTTACGACGGGGACTTCAGGGACCCGCTCTGGTGGCCTCAGGAAAGGACAGTCCCCATGCGAGTTGCTCGGGGACCTCTCGGATTCCTCTCCCGTTCGATGCCTGGGGCCTAAGACCTTGTGTGGAGTCGGTGCCGGAAACCTGAGGATTCCTCTC
This sequence comes from Capra hircus, assembly GCF_001704415.2. Classification (NCBI taxonomy): domain Eukaryota; kingdom Metazoa; phylum Chordata; class Mammalia; order Artiodactyla; family Bovidae; genus Capra; species Capra hircus. The sequence goes on along the minus strand of NW_017213884.1, from coordinate 1,636 downwards.
CAGTGCTGACATGGATCTTGGGCTACTTCTGGAGTCTCGCCAGGGGAGTCAGTCCTCGTCTCGAGTAGGGGCATGCACTGTGCACTTTCCTCCCGTGTTGTAGCAGAAGTGTTGCCCTTCCCTTCGCGTGGATCAAGGGATGTGTGGCTTTCCCTCGAGGCTTTCCCACGAGGCTTTCCCACGAGGCTTTCCCACAGGGCTGTCCCACGTGCCACCGTGGTGTGAGTCGATCCTCGGCTTGAACGTCGAGGCAGTGCAGGGAAAACAGGTTTCCCTGGAATGGACTGAGACATCTGGGGGACTCTGGGAATGGTGGCACGACCCTGGGTTCCTCTCGCCTTTCCTGTGGGAGCGCCTCCTCTTGAGATGCGACGGGAAATGCCGGGATTCTTTCCCGAACACGCAGGGAAGGATCCCTCCTCTCGAGCTAGGGGCGGATAACGGGGCTTCCTCTGGATTGTGGCGGGACTCTCGTGCTTCCTCTCGAGTGCAGACGGGTATGTCGGGGAACTTCTTGAGTTGCAGCAAGGGTGTGAAGGACCCTTTGGAAGTTCCAGACGTTAGATGTGATTAGCTTCGATGACGCCTCAGCGGAAATGGGCCTCATCTCGCCTGGAGGGGAGAACCTCCTGGATTTTCTCGAGTTGGGGCAGGTGCTCTCGACTTACGACGGGGACCTCAGGGACCCGCTCTGGTGGCCTCAGGAAAGGCCAGTCCCCATGCGAGTTGCTCAGGGCCTCTCGGGATTCCTCTCCCGTCGATGCCGGGCCTAAGATCTTGTGTTGAGTCGGTGCTGGAACCTGAGGATTCCTCTCCAGTGCAGACATGGATCTTGGGGTACTTCTGGAGTCTCCCCAGGGGAGTCAGTCCTCGTCTCGAGTGGGGGCATGCACGTGCGCTTTCCTCCCGAGCTGTAGCAGCAGTGTCGCGCTTCCCTTCGCGTGGATCAAGGGATCTGTGGCTTTCCCTCGAGGCTTTCCGCACGAGGCTTTCCCACGAGGCTTTCCCCACAGGGCTGTCCCACGTGCCACCGTGGTGTGAGTCGATCCTCGGCTGAAGTCGAGCAGTGCAGGGAAACAGGTTTCCCTGGAATGGACTTGAGACATCTGGGGGACTCTGGAATGGTTGCACGACCCTGGAGTTCCTCTCCCTTTCCTGTGGAGAGCGCCCCTCTTGAGATGCGACGGAACGCCGGGAATTCTTTCCCGACCAGGCAGAGAAAGGATCCCTCCTCTCGAGCTTGGAGGCGGAAACAGGGCTCCTATGGATGTGGCGGGACTCTCGTGCTTCCTCTCGAGTGGAGACGGGTATGTCGGGAACTTCTTGAGTTGCAGCAAGGGTGTGAAGGACCCTTTGGAAGTTCCAGATGTTAGATGTGATTAGCCTCGAGACGCCTCAGGTGAAATGTTCCTCATCTCGCCTGGAGGGAGAACCTCCTGGATTTTCTTGGTTGCGGCCGTTGCTCTCGATTTACGACGGGACCTCACTGACCCTCTCTGGTGGCCTCAGGAAAGGCCACCCATCGAGTTGCTCCTGGGCCTCTCAGGATTCCTCTCCCATCGATGCCGGGGCCTAAGACCTTGTGTGGAGTCGGTGCGGAACCTGAGGTTTCCTCGCCAGTGCTGACATGGATCTT
>NW_017213883.1:0-15192 GCF_001704415.2 Capra hircus | reverse complement strand
GAGATAGAGAAAGCTTCTGACAGAGACATCACAAGGGGCAGAAAGCGTACCCCCTTGCTAGTGTTAGTAATGGAGTTATATACTCTCCAATAAGTTATGACAACGAACAAAAGAATGTCTGGAGGTTGTAAAGACTCACTAGACCTACTCCCATAATTGACATTTTAAGATAACAGGATTAGCCAGAAGTTTTTTTCCAGAGACCGTCCTCAAGAAGATGCATGATTGTTATATAATCCTAAGGAATGTAGAGGGAAAACAGTTTTGTCCTTCCTTCCTCCTTGAGAATTCTAGACCCCTCTCTCCTTTGTGGACCCTTGAACTTCTTATAAACCTGCCTTGGCAATGACTCTCTCAGAAACATGATTGAACAGCCGTTTGGAGCTTCCTTTGACTTTCCCTGGGAGGGAGGGAGCCCTCCCTGAGCACAGGGCCTCAGGGGCCATGGCCAATGAAAAATAATCTCCCAGCAAGTGCTTTTCAGCCCTGTGTGACTCTCAGCCCACAGGAGGCTGAGAAAACTCTCTTCCTTGGAGGAAGGAAAGGCAGCCCAAGAGTGTGTTTTCAGGCCTGTATCTTGCAGCAAGTGTTTGGCCTGTTAGACAGAAGACCTGCAGGCCTGTTCCAACAGACTCAATGCCAGAATCAGGGCCTTGTGTCTCCCTGCAGTTTCCTGGCCTTGCAAACACATTCCTAGGTGAGAGCAGTCCTGCCCATGGGGAAGCAGGCTGCGGGAGTGTGTCTGAGGGGGCCAGGTGTCATGCTGGTGTCAACCTGGTCGAGGGCACCTTGCACCTCCAATGGACCCCAGGCAAGGAGTTGCAGGCCACCACCTTGCTTCTGAAATCCCAAAATGGGGAGCAAAGCTCGCTCTGTCAGAGGGAAGATAACAGCAACAGGATGGATTTTCAAGCAGTTGCTAGGCCGTACTGCGTTAGGGCTCCAAGGAAGGAAAATGCGAATTTTAGCCCCTACGACTGGTATCCAGGTGGGCTCCCAGGATGATTTCCCCGCAGGATCCAAGAACGTTCCAGACAGACCTGGGCTCACTAGCTCCCTCCTGCAGAGGAAACATGAGAGAACAGCTGTTTGGAGGTTGCTTTGACTTCCCCTGGGAGGGTAGGATCCCTCCCTGGGTGCAGGGCCTCAGGGGCCATTGCCACTGAGAAATGCCCTCTAAGCCAGACCTTTCCAGCCTTGTATGACTCAGCACAGAGGAGACTGGAAAAGCTCTCTTCCTTGGAGGAAGGAAAGGCAGCCCCAGAGAGTGTGTTTTCACACCTGTATCTTGCAGCAAGTGTTTGGCGTCTCAGACGTCAGACCTCCAGGCCTGCTCCAACGGCCTCAGTTCCAGAGTCAGGGCCGTGTGTCTCCCTGCATTTTCTGAGCCTTGGGAACACATTCCTAGGTCAGAACAGTCCTGCCCATGGGGAAGGAGGCTGCGGGAGTGTGTCTGAGGGGGTCGGGTGCCATGCTGGGATCCAATAGACCCGGTACCTCCAATAGACCCCAGGACAACAGCGGTGGGGCTCGCCCTGGCTTCCGAAATGCCAAAGCGAGAAGCAAAGCTAGCTCTATCAGAAGGAAGAAAAGAGCAATCGGATGGATGTTCAGGCTGTTGCTGGGCCGCACCACTTCAGGGTCCCCCCCGAGAGGAACAGGCGCCCTGTGGCCCCTAGGTCCGATATGCAGGTTAACACACAGGGTGTGTCCCCATAGGAGCCAAGAATTTTCCTGACAGACCTAGGCTCACTAGAGCTCTCCTACAGGGCAAAAGGGGTAGAACAGACTGTGGATGTGACTCTGCCTTTCCCAGCGAGCATGGGGCCCTCCCTATGGCCCCGGGCTCCAGGGAAAATTGTCCCTGAAAAATGACCTCCAAGAAGCGCTTTTCCAGCAGGCTGGGATGCAGAGTTCACAGGATGCGGGGAAAGTGATCGTCCTTCAGGGAAGAAGAGGCAGCCACCCAGTGTGTGTTTGCAAGCCTGTATTTGGAAGAAACTGGTTAGCTCCTTCAAGGGGAGACCTCCAGGTCTGCTCAGAGGACCGAAATTCCAGAGGCAGCACCATGCATCTCCCCTGTCCTTTCTGAGCCTTGGAAAGACATGCCTAGCTTATAGCGGTATTGCTCATGAAGAAGCACGGATGCAGGAATGTGTCAGACATGACTGGGTGCCTTCCTGGGTTCAGCTCCGTGAGGGGCCTTTCCACTCAAAGTAGGTCCCATGCCTCCTTGGGGAGGAAGTGGGGCCCGCTTGCCTCCAAATTGCCAAAGGCTGGAACAAAGCTAGTTCTATCAGAGGTAAGAAAAGAGCAATTGGATGGATGTGGAAGCTGTTGCTGGGCCGCACTGCTTCAGGCCCCCCACCCCTCCGCCCCCGAGAGAAACAGGCGCCCTGTGGCCCCTAGGTCCTGGATGCAGTTTCACACATAGAATGTGTTCCCATAGGAGCCAAGAATTTTCCTGACAGACCTAGGCTCACTAGAGCTCTCCTACAGAGCAAAGGGGATGGGACAGATGTGTGGCTGTGGCTCTGCCTTTCCCTGGGAGTGTGGAGCCGCTCCCTATGGCCCCGGGCTCCAGGGGAAGTTGCCCCTGAATAATGACCTCCAAGAAGCGCTTTTCCAACTGGCTGAGACGTGGAGTTCTCAGGATGCAGGGAAAGCGAGTGTCCTTCGGGGAAGCAAAGGCAGTCACCTGTTATCATGACTTACTAGAATAGTAGGTACCTTCTCCGGTTGGGCAGAGGCCTTCCCTACCTGATCTGAAAAAGAAAATGAAGTAGCTCGCTGATTTGAGAAATAATTCCCAGACTTGGGTTTTCAACCAGTATAGAATCCGACAATGGCCCTGTCTTTGTAGCCGCGTTAATTAACAGGTATGTGAAGCTCTAAATATCAGTGGAAATTACATACAGCATATAGGCCCCAGTGTTCTGGAATGGTGGAAAGAAACAACCAAACTCTTGAAGAGACACTTTCAAAATGGATCATAGAGACTGACTGTACATGGATGGGCTTGCTTCCGGCAGACTTACTCATATTACGGGTAACCGCACGTTCCCACAGTTGTTGTCCTTATGAAATTTTCTATGGGAGACCCCCTCCCACAGTGAGGCAGGAGTTAGCAGATTTGCCACAAGTAAGGGGGTGGGATTTCACAGCAGATGGAACAATTAGGTAAGGTAATAAATCAGGTAACTAAGTTTGTATAAAAAAGAATATCATTCCCCCTTGAGGAAGAGATTCATGAATTTGTGCTCAGTGATCAGGTGTGGCTCAATGACTGGAAACACAATTCCTTGGCCTGACATCGGAAAGGTCCTTATACTGTTGTTTTAGCCACAATTCTGAAAGAGATGGGAATACCAGACCACCTAACCTGCCTCTTGAGAAATCTGGATGAAGGTCAGGAAGCAACAGTTAGAGCAGGACATGGAACAACAGACTGGTTCCAAAAAGGAAAAGGAGTATGTCAAGGCTGTATATTGTCACCCTGTTTATTTAACTTCTATGCAGAGTACATCATGAAAAATGCTGGGATGGAAGATACATAAGCTGGAATCAAGATTGCCGGTAGAAATATCAATAAACTTAGATATGCAGATGACACCACCATTATGGCAGAACGTGAAGAGGAACGGGTATGTTGGGGAACTTCTTGAGTTGCAGCAAGGGTGTGAAGGACCCTTTGGAAGTTCCAGAGGTTAGGTGTGGTTAGTCTCGAGATGCCTCAGCGGAAATGGGACTCATGTCGCCTGGAATGGAGAGGCTCCTGGATATTCCCGAGTTTCAGCAGGTGCTCTCGAGTTACGACGGGGATTCAGGGACCCGCTCTGGCGGCCACAGGAAAGGCCAGTTATCATGCGTGTTGCTAGGGGGCCTCTCGTGATTCCTCTCCCGTCGATGCCGGGGCCTAAGACCTTGTGTGGAGTCGGGGCCGGAAGCTGAGGATTCCTCTCCAGTGCTGACATGGATTTTGGGGTATTTCTGGAGTCTCCACAAAGGAGTCAGGCCTCGTCTCGAGTGGGGGCATGAGCGTGCCCTTTCCTCCCATGCTGTAGCAGCAGTGTCACGCTTCCCCTTGCGTGGACCAAGGGATCTGTGGCTTTCCCTCGAGTCTTTCCCACGAGGCTTTGCCACAGGGCTGTCCCACGTGTCACGGTGGTGTGAGTCGATCCTCGGCGTGAAAGCCGAGGCAGTGCAGGGAAAACAGGTTCCTGTGGAACGGATTGAGATATCTGGGGGAGTCTTGGAATGGTGGCACGACCCTGCAGTTCCTCTCCCCTTTCCTTTGGAGAGCGTCTCCTCTTGAGATGCGATGGGAATGCCGGGAATTCTTTCCCGACCAAGCAGGGAAAGGATCCGTCCTCTCGAGCGACGAGCCGGAAACGGAGCTCCTCTGGATGTGGCCGGGACCCTCGTGCTTCCTCTTGAGTGGTAGACGGGTATGTCGGGGAACTTCTTGAGTTGCAGCATGGCTGTGAAAGACTCTTTGGAATTTCCAGAGGTCAAGTGTGATTAGCCTCGAGACACCCCCGTGGAAACGGGCCTCATCTCGCCTGCAGGGGAGAACCTCCTGGATTTTACCGAGTTGCGGCAGGTGCTCTTGACTTACGACGGGGACCTCATGGACCCGCTCTGGTGACCTCAGGAAAGGCCAGTCCCCATGCGAGTTGCTAGAGGGCCTGTCGCTGTTCCTCTCCCGTCGATGCCAGGGCCTAAGACCTTGTGTGGAGTCGGGGCCGGAACCTGAGGATTCCTCTCCAGGACTGACATGCATCTTGGGGTACTTCTGGAGTCTCCCCAGGGGAGTAAGTCCTCGTCTCGAGTGGGGGCATGCACGTGCGCTTTCCTCCCGAGCTGTAGCAGCAGTGTCACGCTTCCCGTCGGGGGGATCAAGGGATCTGTGGCTTTCCCACGAGGCTTTCCCACAGGGCTGTCCCACGTGCTACCATGGTGTGAGTGGATCCTCGGCGTGAAAGTCGAGGCATTGCGGGGAAAACAGGTTCCTCTGAAAAGCACTGAGATATCTGGGGGACTCTTGGAATGGTGGCACGACCCTGGAGTTCCTCCCGCCTTTCCTATTGAGAGCCCTTGCTCTTGAGAGGCCACGGGAACGCTGAAAAATCTTTCCTGACTAAGCAGGATAGGATCCCTCATCTCGAGCTACCAGGCGGAAACGGGGTTCCCCTGGATGTGGGCGGGACACTCGTGCTTCCTCTCAAGTGGAGACGGGTATGTCGGGGAACATCTTGAGTTGCAGCAAGGACCCTTTTGAATTTCCAGAGTATAGGTGTGATGAGCCTCCAGACGCCTCAGAGGAAATGGGCCTCATCTCGCATGGAGCGGAGAACCTCCTGGACTTTCTAGAGTTGGGCAGGGTCTCTGGAGTTACGACGGGGACCTCAGGGACCCGCTCCGGTGGCCTCAGGAAAAGCCAGTGCCCATGGGAGTTGCAAGGGGGCCTTTCGGGATTCCTCTCCCGTCGATGTCGGGGCCTAAGACCTTGTGTGGAGTCGGGGCTGGAACCTGAGGATTCCTCTCCAGTGCTGATATGGATCTTGGGGTACTTCTGGAGTCTCTCCTGGGGAGTCAGTGCTCATCTCGTGTGGGGGCATGCACGTGAGCTTTCCTCACGAACTGTAGCAGCAGTGTCACACTTCCCGTCGCGGGGATCAAGGGATCTGTGGCTTTCCCTCGAGGCTTTCCGACGAGGCTTTCCCACAGGGCTGTCCCACGTGGGACATGCCATGGTGGAGTGAGTGGATCCTCGGCGTGAAAGTAGAGGCAGTGCAGGGAAAACAAGTTCCTCTGGAATGGACTGAGACATCTGGGGGCCCCTTGGAATTGTGGCACGACACTGGGGTTTCTCTCGCCTTTCCTGTTGAGAGCGCCTCTTCTTGAGATGCGACGGGAAAGCCGGGAATTGTTTCCAGACGAAGCAGGAAAAGAATCCCTAATCTCAAGCGACGAGGTGGAAACCAGGCTCCTCTGGATGTGGGCGGGACCCTCGTGCTTCCTCTCGAGTGGAGACTGGTATGTCGGGGAACTTCTTGAGTTGCAGCAAGCGTGTGAAGGACCCTTTGGAAGTTCCAGAGGTTAGGTGTGATTAGCCTCGAGACGCCTCAGCGGAAATGGGCCTCATCTCGCCTGGAGGGGAGAACCTCCTGGATGTTCTCGAGTAGCGGCAGGTGCTCTCGACTTAAGACGGGGACCTCAGGGACCCGCTCTGGTGGCCTAAGGAAAGGCCAGTCCCCATGCGAGTAGCTCGGGGGCCTCTTGGGATTCCTCTCCCTTCGATGCCGGGGCCTAAGACCTTGTGTGGAGTCGGTGCTGGAACCAGAGGATACCTCTCCAGTGCTGACATGGATCTTAGGGTACTTCTGGAGTCTCCCCAGGGGAGTCAGTCCTCCTCTCAGTGAGGGCTTGCACGTGCGCTTTCCTCCCGCGTTGTAGCAGCAGTGTCACCCTCCCGTCGCGTGGATCATGGGATCAGTGGCTTTCCCTCGAGGCTTTCCCACGAGGCTTTCCCACGAGGCTTTCCCACAGGGCTGTCCCACGTGCCACCGTGGTGTGAGTCGATCCTTGGCTTGAAAGTCGAGGCAGTGCAGGGAAAACAGGTTTCCCTGGAATGGACTGAGACATCTGGGGGACTCTGGTAATGGTGGCAGGACCCTGGAGTTCCTCTCGCCTTTCCTGTGGAGAGCACCTCATCTTGAGATGCGACGGGAACGCTGGGAATTCTTTCCAGACCACGCAGGGAAAGGATCCCTCCTCTACAGCTATGAGGCGGAAACGGGGCTCCTCTGGATGTGGGCGGGACTCCTGTGCTTCCTCTCCAGTGGAGACGGGTATAAAGGGGAACTTCTTGAGTTGCAGCAAGGGTGTGAAGGACCCTTTGGAACTTCCAGAGGTTAGGTGTGATAAGCCTCGAGACGCCTCAGCGGAATTGGACCTCATCTCGCCTGGAGGGGAGAACCTCCTGGATTTTCTCGTGTTGGGACAGCTATTCTCGACTTCCGACGGGGACCTCAGGGACCTGCTCTGGTGGCCTCAGGAAAGGCCAGTCCCCATGCGAGTAATTCGGGGGCCTCTAGGGCCTCCTCTCCCGTCGATGCCGGGGCCTAAGACCTTGTGTGGAGTCGGTGCCGGAACCTGAGGATTCCTCTCCAGTGCTGACATGGATCTTGGGGTACTTCTGGAGACTCCCCAAGGGAGTCAGTCCTCGTCTCGAGTGGGTGCATGCACGTGCGCTGTCCTCCCGAGCAGTAGCAGCAGTGTCACGCTTCCCTTCTCGTGGATCAAGAGATCTGTGGCTTTCCCTCGAGGCTGTCCCACGAGGTTTTACCACGAGGCTTTCCCACAGGGCTGTCCCACGAGCCACCGTGGTGTGAGTCGATCCTCAGCTTGAAAGTCGAGGCAGTGCAGGGAAAACAGGTTTCCCTGGAATGGACTGAGACATCTGGGGGACTCTGGGAATGGTGGCAAGACCCTGGAGTTCCAATCGCCTTTCCTGTGGAGAGCGCCTCCTCTTCAGATGCAACGGGAACACGGGGAATTCTTTCCCGACCACGCAGGGAAAGGATCCCTCCTCTCGAGCTAGGAGGCGGAAAAAGGGCTCCTCTGGATGTGGGCGGGACTCTCGTGCTTCCTCTCGAGTGGAGACGGGTATGTCGGGGAACTTCCTGAGTTGCAGCAAGGGTGTGAAAGACCCTTTGAAAGTTCCAGAGGTTAGGTGTGATTAGCCTCGAGACGCCTCATTGGAAATGGGCCTCATCTCGCCTGGAGGGGAGAACCTCCTGGATTTTCTCGAGTTGCGGCAGGTGCTCTCGACTTACGACGAGGACCTCAGGGACGCGCTCTGGTGGCCTCGGGAAAGGCCAGGCCCCATACGAGTTGCTCGGGGGCCTCTCGGGATTCCTCTCCCAACGATGCTGGGGCCTAAGATCTTGTGTGAAGTCGGTGCCGGTCATGAGCATTCCTTTCCAGTGCTGACATGGATCCTGGGGTTCTTCTGGAGTCTCCCCAAGGGTGTCAGTCCTCGTCTCGAGTGGGGGCATGCACGTGCGTTTTCCTCCCGAGCTGTAGCAGCAGTGTCACGCTTCCCTTCGCGAGGATCAAGGGATCAGGGGCTTTCCCTCGAGGCTTTCCCACGAGGCTTTCCCACGAGGCTTTCCCACAGGGCTGTCCCACGTGACACCGTGGTGTGAGTCGATCCTCGGCTTGAAAGTCGAGACAGTGCAGGGAAAACAGGTTTCCCTGGAATGGACTGAGACATCTGGGGGACTCTGGGAATGGTGGCACGATCCTGGAGTTCCTCTCGCCTTTCTGTGGAGAGCGCCTCCTCTTGAGATGCGACGGGAACGCCGGGAATTCTTTCCAGACCACGCAGGGAAAGGATCCCTCCTCTCGAGCTAGGAGGTGGAAACGGGGCTCCTCTAGATGTGGGCGGGACTCTCGTGCTTCCTCTCGAGTGGAGACGGGTATGTCGGGGAACTTGTTGAGTTGCAACAATGGTGTGAAGGACCATTTGTAGGTTCCAGAGTTTAGGTGTGATAAGCCTCGAGACGCCTCAGCGGAATGGGCGTCATCTCGCCTGGAGGGGAGAACGTCCTGGATTTTCTCGTGTTGGGGCAGCTATTCTCGACTTACGATGGGGACCTCAGGGACCCGCTCTGGTGGCCTCAGGAAAGGCCTGCCCCCATGCGAGTAATTCGGGGACCTCTAGGGCCTCCGCTTCCGTCGATGCCGGGGCCTAAGACCTTGTGTGGAGTCGGTGCCGGAACCTGAGGATTCCTCTCCAGTGCTGACATGGATCTTGGGGTACTTCTGGAGTCTCCCTAGGGGAGTCAGCCCTCGTCTCGAGTGGGGGCATGCACGTGCGCTTTCCTCCCGAGATGGGGCAGCGGTGTCATGCTTCCCGTGGAGTGGATCAAGGAATCAGTGGCTTTTCCTCGAGGCTTTTCCACAAGGCTTTCCCACGAGGCTTTTCCACAGGGCTGTCCCACGTGCCAACGTGGTGTGAGTCGATCCTCGGCTTGAAAGTTGAGTCAGTGCAGGGAATACAGGTTTCCCTGGAATGGACTGAGACATCTGGGGGACTCTCGGATTTGTGGCACAACCCTGGAGTTCCTCTCGCCTTTCCTGTGGAGAGGGCCTCGTCTTGAGATGCTATGGGAACACCGGGAATTCTTTCCTGACCACGCAGGGAAAGGATCCCTCCTCGCGAGCTAAGAGGCGGAAACGGGGTTCCTCTGGATGTGGACGGGACTCTGGTGCTTCCTCTCGAGTGGAGACAGGTGTTTCGGGGAACTTCTTAAGTTGCAGCAAGGGTTTGAAGGACCTTTTGGAAATTCCAGACGTTAGGTTTTATTAGCCTCGAGAAGCCTCAGCTGAAATGGGCCTCATCTCGCCTGGAGGGGAGAACCTCCTGGATTTTCTCGAGTTGTGGCAGGTGCTCTGGACTTACGACGGGGACCTCAGGGACCCGCTATGTTGGCCTCAGGAAAGGCCAGTCCCCACGCGAGTTACTCGGGGGCCGCTCGGGATTCCTCTCCCGTCGATGCTGGGCCTAAGACCTTGTGTGGAGTCAGTGCCATAACCTGAGGATTCCTCTCCAGTGCTGACATGGATCTTGGGAAACTTCTGGAGTCTCCCCTGGGGAGTCAGTTCTCGTCTCGAGTGGGGACATGCACGAGCGCTTTCCTTCAGAGCTGTAGCAGCAGTGTCACGCTTCCCTTCGCGTGGATCAAGGGATCTGTGGCTTTCCCTCGAGGCTTTCCCACGAGGCTTTCCCACGAGGCTTTCCCACAGGGCTGTCTCACGTGCCACCGTGGTGTGAGTCGATCCTCGGCTTGAAAGTCGAGGCAGTGCAGGGAAAACAGGTTTCCCTGGAATGGACGGAGACATCTGGTTGTCTCTGGGAATGGTGGCACGACCCTGGAGTTCCTCTCGCCTTTCCTGTGGAGAGCGCCTCCTCTTGAGATGGGAAGGGAACGCCGGGAATTCTTGACCGACCACGCAGGGAAAGGATCCCCCCTCTCGAGCTAGGAGGTGGAAACGGGGCTCCTCTGAATGTGGGCGGGCCTCAGTGCTTCCCCTCGAGTGGAGACGGGTATGTCGGGGAACTTCTTGAGTTGCAGCAAGGGTGTGAAGGACCCTTTGGACGTTCCAGAGGTTAGGTGTGATTAGCCTCGAGACGCCTCCGCGAAAATGGGCCTCATCTCGCCTGGATGGGAGAACCTCCTGGATTTTCTCGAGTTGCGGCAGGTGCTCTCGACTTACGAATGGAACTTCAGGGACCCGCTCCAGTCGCCTCAGGAAAGGCCAGTCCCCATGCGAGTTGCTCGGGGGCCTCTCGCGATTCCTCTCCCGTCGATGCTGGGGCCTAAGACCTTGTGTGGAGTCAGTGCCGGAACCTGAGGATTCCTCTCCAGTGCCGACATGGATCTTCGGGGACTTCTGGAGTCTCCCCAGGGGAGTCAGTCCTCGTCTCGAGTGGGGGCATGCACGTGCGCTTTCATCCCGATCTGTAGCAGCAGTGTCGCGCTTTCCTTCTCGTCGATCAAGGGATCTTTGGCTTTCCCCCGAGGCTTTCCCAAGAGGCTTTCCCACGAGGCTTTCCCACAGGGCTGTCCAATGTGCCACCGTGGTTTGAGTCGATCCTCGGCTTGAAAGTCGAGGCAGTGCATGGAAAACACGTTTCCCTGGAGTGGACTGAGACATCTGGGGGACTCTGGGAATGGTGGCACGACCCTGGAGTTCCTCTCGCCTTTCCTGTGGAGAGCGTCCCCTCTTGAGCTGCGATGGGAAGGCCAGGAATTCTTTCCCGAACACGCAGGGAAAGGAACCCTCCTCTCGAGCTAGGAGGCGGAAACGGGGCTCCTCTGGATGTGGGCGGGACTCTCGTGCTTCCTCTCAATGGAGACAGGTATGTCGGGGAACTTCTTGAGTTGCAGCAAGGGTGTGAAGGACCCTTTGGAAGTTCCAGAGGTTAGGTGTGATTAGCCTCGAGACGCCTCCGCGGAAATGGGCCTCATCTCGCCTGGATGGGAGAACCTCCTGGATTTTCTCGAGTTGCGGCAGATGCTCTCGACTTACGACGGGGCCCTCAGGGACCCGCTCTGGTGGCCTCAGGAAAGGCCAGTCACCATACGAGTTGCTTGGGGGCCTCTCGGAATTCCTCTCCCGTTTATGCTGCGGCCTAAGACCTTGTGCGGTTTCTGTTCCGGAACCTGAGGATTCCTCTCCAGTGGTGACATGGATCTTGGGGAACTTCTGGAGTCTCCCCAGGGGAGTCAGTCCTCGTCTCGAGTGGGGGCATGCACGTGCGCTTTCATCCCGATCTGTAGCAGCAGTGTCGCGCTTTCCTTCTCGTCGATCAAGGGATCTTTGGCTTTCCCCCGAGGCTTTCCCACGAGGCTTTCCCACGAGGCTTACCCACAGGGCTGTCCCACGTGCCACCGTGGTGTGAGTCCATCCTCGGCTTGAAAGTCGAGGCAATGCAGGGAAAACAGGTTTCCCGGGAATGTACTGAGACATCTGGGGGACTCTGGGAATGGTGGCACGACCCTGGAGTTCCTCTCGCCTTTCCTGTGGAGATAGTCCCCTCTTGAGCTGCGATGGGAAGGCCAGGAATTCTTTCCCGAACACGCAGGGAAAGGAACCCTCCTCTCGAGCTAGGAGGCGGAAACGGGGCTCCTCTGGATGTGGGCGGGACTCTCGTGCTTCCTCTCTAGTGGAGACGTGTATGTCGGGGAACTTCTTGAGTTGCAGCAAGGGTGTGAAGGACCCTTTGGAAGTTCCAGAGGTTAGGTGTGATTAGCCTCGAGACGCCTCAGCGGAAAAGGGCCTCATCTCGCCTGGAGGGGAGAACCTCCTGGATTTTCTCGAGTTGCGGCAGGTGCTCTCGACTTACGACGGGGACCTCAGGTACCCGCTCTGGTGGCCTCAGGAAAGGCCAGTCCGCATGCGAGTTGCTCGGGGGCCTCTCGGGATTCCTCTCCCGTCGATGCCGGGGCCTAAGACTGCCGGGAGCCAGTGTGAGGAAGCCCGCCCGTGACAAGGTTATGAGGAAGGAAGCTGACATACGCAACGCGTGCTCAGACTTCATGGACCCCTCTGGAAATTTTTAAGCATGTACCCCAACAAAAATCTGCTGGGTTTTGTGCTCTGCTTTTTCACTCTTCTGACCTTTTCTGGAAAAAGTCAATTCAGGGCGTTACTCTTCTGCATTTGAAAGAGTGTTTCAATCCAAAAACCCTCTGATGGCTTTCTAGCCTGCCTGTAGGACTCGTACAGCTGCGCTTGTGATTGTTTGAGGCCTCCTGACCGCAGGAGGCACAGGAAGCTTAAAACATCCTAGGAATGCAGGAGCTTCCGAGGAGTCAAAATCTTTAGAATAGGACTGATTAAAAGTTTCGTTTTTTGGGTCAATGCTTGCTGCCAAATTTTCATATCCTTTGTTTTTAGATATAGTTGGTATATAGAAAAACAAGTAGTAGACCTGGTATTAGCAACATTAGATCTTTGAGTTAAGTACCTTCTTTGTTATAACCCACTGCACCTTTGTTCTATAGAGATGTAACTTTAATGCTTTAAGGAGATGCAGATTAAAGAAAAACACTTCAGGGGAAACAAAATTAACATTCATTAAGGAAGAGAGCCAAAAAGTGTTAACAAGCCTCTTGGCCAAAAGATAATGTAAATCACCTGAGACCTTTTGTATACAAAATGATATACAGAAAGAATCTGGGTTGCGAACACTACATAATTTTGTGTTATCCATTGATCTCCATGTTTTACCAAAAGTATAAAAGGCCTTCTGAACAATAAAGGAGGAGGCCAGGGGCCGGGGGCCAATTTCTCGGACCAGCTTCTCGAACTAGTCTCTCAGCCTGGTTTCTTGGGACTCTGGCTCCCCCTGTGTCTTTCTCTCTCTTTCTTCTTCTCTACCTTTCCTTCCCTCTGCTCTTTACTTTAACTTCAGGCTGAATCTCCACCTGGAGTGCGGAGGCTCGCCAGGTCTACTTACTTGCCCTGGCTGTTAAGACCCGCACGAAAGGGAGCTTAAGGCGAGGCACCCTTAGATATTCAAGCGGGCGCCGGTGGCCCAACGTAGGTGGTGCAAATTGCTTGTCTGGAATTTTATTGGCCGTCCGCGTAAACCAAGCTATTCAGCCCTCTTCCTCCACTTAATCTTCTTACTACACTATAGTTTCCTAATCTAATCTTACATTAATAAATAAACAAGACTTTCCACGCCAACGCCGTCCACCCTTCACATTCCCTGGATCCACCGGGGCTGGACCCCGGCATAAGACCTTGAGTGGAGTCGGTGCCGGAACCTGAGGATTCCTCTCCAGTGCTGACATGGATCTTGGGGTACTTCCTGAGTCTTCCCAGGGGAGTCAGTCCTCGTCTCGAGTAGGGGCATGCACGTGCGCTTTCCTCCCGAGCTGTAGCAGCAGTGTCACGCTTCCCTTCGCGTGGATCAAGGGATCTGTGGCTTTCCCACTAGGCTTTCCCACAGGGCTGTCCCACGTGCCACCGTGGTGTGAGTGGATCCTCGGCTTGAAAGTCGAGGCAGTGCAGGGAAAACAGGTTTCCCTGGAACGGACTGAGACATCTGGGGGACTCTGGGAATGGTGGCACGACCCTGGAGTTCCTCTCGCCTTTCCTGTGGAGAGCGGCCTCCTCTTGAGATGCGACGGGAATTCCTGGAATTCTTTCCCGACCACGCAGGGAAAGGATCCCTCCTCTCGAGCAAGAGGCGAAAACGGGGCTCCTCTGGATGTGGGCGGGACTCTCGTGCTTCCTCTCGAGTGGAGACGGGTATGTCGGGGAACTTCTTGAGTTGCAGCAAGCGTGTGAAGGGCCCTTTGGAAATTCTTGAGGTTAGGTGTGATTAGCCTCGAGACGCCTCAGCAGAAATGGGCCTCATCTCACCTGGAGGGGAGAACCTCCTGGATTTTCTCGAGTGGCGGCAGGTGCTCTCGACTTACGACAGGGACCTCAGGAACCCGCTCTGGTGGCCTCAGGACAGACCAGTCCCGATGCGAGTTGCTCGGGGGACTCTCTGGATTCCTCTCCATCGATCCCGGGCCTAAGAGCTTGTGTGGAGTCGGTGCCTGAACCTGAGGATTCCTCTCCAGGGCTGGCATGGATCTTGTGGTACTTCTGGAGTCTCCCCAGGGGAGTCAGTCCACGTCTCGAGTGGGGGCATGCACATGCGCTTTCCTCCCCAGCTCTAGCAGCAGTGTAACGCATTCCCTTCGCTTGGATCGATGGATCTGTGGCTTTCCCTCGAGGCTTTCCCACAGGGCTGTCCAACGTGCCACCGTGGTGTGAGTCGATCCTCGGCTTAAAAGTCGAGGCAGTGCAGGGAAAACAGGTTTCCCTGGAATGGACTGAGACATCTGGGGGACTCTGGGAATGGTGGCACGACCCTGGAGTTCCTCTCGCCTTTCCTGTGGAGAGCTCCTCCTCTTGAGATGCTGACGGAAACGCCGGGAATTCTTTCCCGACCACGCAGGGGAAGGATCCCTCCTCTCGAGCTAGGAGGCGGAAACGGGGCTCCTCTGGATGAGGGCGGGACTCTCATGCTCCCTCTCGAGTGGAGACGGGTATGTCGGGGAACTTCTTGAGTTGCAGCAAGGGTGTGAAGGACCCTTTGGAAGTTCCAGAGGTAGGTGTGATTAGCCTCGAGACGCCTCAGCGGAAATGGCCTCATCTCGCCTGGAGGGAGAACCTCCTGGATTTTCTCGAGTAGCGGCCGGTGCTCTCGACTTACGACGCGGATCAGGGACCCGCTCTGGTGGCCTCAGAAAAGGCCAGTCCGCATGCGATTGCTCGGGGCCTCTCGGATTCCTCTCCGTCGATGCCGGCCTAAGACTGCCGGAGCCAGTGTGAGGAAGCCCGCCCGTGACAAGGTTATGAGGAAGGAAGCTGACATAGCAAGGCGTGCTCAGACTTCAGGGACCCTCTGGAAATTTTAAGCATGTACCCCAACAAAAATCTGCCGGTTTTGTGCTCTGCTTTTCACTCTTCTGACCTTTCTGGAAAAAGTCAATTCAGGGCGTTACTCTTCTGCATTGAAAGAGTGTTTCAATCCAAAAACCCTCTGATGGCTTTCGCTTTCTAGGCCTGCGCTGTAGGACTCGTACAGCTGCGGGCTATGTTGATTGTTAT